>NC_056726.1:718345078-718525078 GCF_019279795.1 Protopterus annectens
GGTTAACTATTTGGGCAAATTTATCCCTGATTTTAGTGAGTTATCAGTACCATTAAGAGAGCTGAGATGTTGCATGGTCATGGTTAGAACAACACCAGAGAGCATTTGATAACCTCAAACAGGAAATTGCTAACCCACCTACATTTAGATTCTGTGATGTCCACAAACCAGTGCTTCAAAGATCAGTCGTGGTGCAGTTCTTCAGGAGGGCAGACCTGTTGCTTATGCATCTAGAACTCTTACCCAAAATGAGATGCAGTATGCTTAAATTGAGAAGGAACTTTTGGCAATTGTGTTTGCATGTTCGAAGTTCCATGATTATATTTATGGCAGAGCAATCCAGACAGAAACTGACCATCAACCTCTAGTCACTATTTTAGAGAGACCTATGCATTCTGCTCCAGCAAGACTACAAAGACCAATGCTCAAATTGCAAAAGTATAATTTCAGAATGGTCTATATGAAGGGTAAAACTTCTTTATCTGGCTGATGCTTTATCCAGATCACCCAGAAATACTACGGGACAGTTTGATGCAGAGAATTTTGAATTTGATGTCCTGGAAGTGTGTAATTTTTATACCATGAGATTTGATGAACAGAGATCTTACAAAGACTGATCCAATTTTGCAAAAGCTCAACCACTTCATCAATGTAGGATGGCTGTTCAAGCAATCCTGTGTACCGCCAGAAGTACAACCTTAATTTCCATACAGAGACGAGATGCTGATGGAAGATGGCATCATTTTTAAAGGTCACAAAGTTATTGTTCCTATTTCCCTACAACGTGAATACATTCGGATTTTACATCGTGGCCACCCTGGTTCTGATCCTACCAAAAGAAGGGCGAGAGGACTAGTATTTTGGCCTTCTCTAGCAAAATACATTGGTAAAGTGCTTTCTTCTTCAGTGTGCAACAGTACTAAGCAGCATTTGCAAAAAGAGCCACTTCAGCTAAGCCAAATGCCTGAACTACCTTGGTCAACAGTAGCAACTGACATATTTTGAGTGGAACAATCAACCTTGCTTAGTGTTGGTAGACTCTTATTCAAACTGGTTTGAGATCGATTTTGCTACCTAACCTAACGATCAGTGCTGTTATTACTAAGATGAAACGCCATTTCTCAGTCGATGTGGTCCACAAAAAGTTATTTCTGACAATGCTTCTCGGTTTACCAGTCAATTGTTTTCAGAGATTTGCAAAAGAGTGGGACTTTATCCATGTTACTAGCAGTCATAAGTAGCCACAGTCAAATGGCTTTGCTGAGCTTGCAGTACTATCTTCTTGAATTTACTCAATCTCAGAAATTTACCCCATGATAATCTACTAGGTTCGCCTGCTCAGAGACTTCTATCTAGGCAAACCAGAACAACTTTGCCTATCAGTTCTAGTTTGTTAGTGCCTAATGCTAAAGGCAACAGAGCCACCAAAGCCCAACTTTTTAAGAAGCATTTTTCTCAGAAGTCCAGCTGTGATTAAAAACAGCAGATTTCTTAGTACGTTAAAAGGAGAGAGAGTGAGGATGCAAACGTCGAAAGGCTTTGATTGAATTGGTCATGTGAGAGGTATATGTACCAAGCTGAGATTCTGCTTAGTGGAATGAGGGTATAGAGTACAGGAGAAACCGCAGATGACTTCCTGTATCAGGAACTATATCGCAACTTCATACCTGTGATGCAGACTGTAGATCTCCGAGCAACCCAGACAATGTTCGTACTGAAGAACATGTCGCAGTATCCATTCCCATTCCTAATGATGTTCCAGATGTCCCCAAAGTTTAACATTCCTTGAAGACAGACCTGTTGCTAGATCCAATTTTGACTTTTATGTAACTCTTTCGGGTCGTATTTCAAGACCTAGTGTAAAATACATAGCAACTTGGACATAATTGTTTTCTGTTTGTCTAATTTTGTATGATCGCATGCTCGCATGCCAAATAATTAGTTCTGTATAACTACATATCAAAAGATCATTTCTGTAAATTACATGTTATTGAGTATTGTCATTTTGTAAAAGGACCATTTCTCCAAGGGGGGGGGGGGTGTAGATCGGAGTGCATGTATGTGTCTTTAAGAAGCATTTCCAGATGTAGCACTTGCATATAAATACTGAGCAGGTGCAGGCAGCAGAGCCATTTTGAGAGAACAGCCAGAGTGTTAACGGAGTACTGCACTAATACATGTTAAGTTTAAGTTACAAAGCTTCATTTCTAATGTGTTTGTGTGTAAAAGCTGCTTGAACAGAACCCACGGATCTTTGTCTGTTTTATCCTGACTAGATGAGTGACAGATGGTGATGTGGATGTAGTGTGGAAAAGAGTGCAGGGCCCAGAACCCACCAGTGATAAACTACAGAGACATAGTCCCCTTCTTCTTGGGTATGTTTTTGATTTTAATCCTAAATGTTCTGTGGTTGGTGTAGCGTAGTTTTTAAAGCATTTTCATGCATTGAAGTTTCTTGTAGATGATGTTTTAGTCAGTGTCGGGGCTAGCCACATCATAGTGTAAAAATTATCTGTAGCTGAATTTGGAAACTGCATTTAGGTCTGCGTATTGTAGTTCCTCTAGTATTGGCAGGGGTTATTCCACAGAGCTTTCTTAATGTTAAAATGAGAATGGTGTCTTAGACAAATTACTGGTGTTTCTGTCTGCAGTTTGCCAGGAATGCAGGAGATGCCATCAGTTGCAAGTTTCACATTAATGTCAGAACTGTCAGGGATTTTCTAGCTCTGTTTTATTGAATGTTCAAGCTGTCTTTCCACTACTGGAGAGAAAAGTGTTGTGAGCACGAGGACGACAGAAAGACAGGAGAGAGGGAAAATGTCTTAAGACCAAGGCCATTTCATTTGTGGGTTCTTGGTGTAAATCTCTCATTTTTATCCATCCATGGAATTTTTTCCTTCCCCTTTCCTCCTCTGCACCACTTCCTAGACATTAGCCTGCTTTAAAGAAGCAGAAAAGATGCCCATGAACAATAAGTTAATTTGCTGAGGATGGCTTTATCAGCTCATATTTCCACAGTTGCTAGGGATGATGTTTGCCTTGGTACCCTGTAACACATTCAGGGTCTTGTCCAGTTCTTTCATTGGCATCCTGTCGAACATTAAGGTGTTGGGGGTAATTCTTTCATTTTTGAGCTTTTTGATATTAGCAGTATTCATTTCTTCAGAAAGAGGCCGGTTACACCCGAGTAACTAACCTATAGGATATGAGAAACAAGGTCTGTCATTGAGGCCACCTCCTAACATGTTGGCCACAGTCAGTGTTCCTTATTAGGCATTGGGCTAGTATCAGTGTAATTGTCATGTCCTTTGAATAAGCAGTGTTTCATGAAATGTTCAAACACAGATCATTGTTACACTAGCTTAGATTATATGGGTGCTTTTTCCTAGGACCATCCAGCTTCATAAAACTAAAGACACTGTCCTTGATGTCCCCACAAATGATCACATTGATAATAAGGCACTAAGCACATAGTCAGTCGTGAGGGACTTGGGAACCCAGGTTGATAGCAAACTGACTTTTGACCTCCATATTGCCACAGTTGTATGGAAAGTTTTCTATATGGCCCACCTCATTAGTAAGGGTATCTCATCGGGTTTACCTGATAACACCGACATGCTAAAACACAGACAACTAAATAACCGAAATGACAAAACCAAAAGAAACCGAAAGTTCAAAAACACAAAACTTCACATGCCCGACAAACCACAATCCCGACAATCAACAAAACAAATACCTTTCCCGAAAAACCTACACACAACACAAGAACATCAAAAACCTTACAAACCTACACTAAACCTTACATACACAACTATCTATGCACTAACCTTAACCCAAACCCTAACTCTAAGGTCCGCCCCTATCGCACACTTACCTTAACATGTTGGTGTTCTCGGCGTCGGGATTCTCAACTTTTGGTCTTCTCCGTTGTCGATCTTCCGGTGTCAGTGTTCTCGTCATCGGCGTTTAGGACTTTCGGCGTTTTCAGGTAGACCCATCTCATCCAGGGACAAGGTGGTCATAATATCCCTGTATTCTTCTCTTATAAGACCGATTATTCAACACAATGTCCTTTCCTCGGAGAGACCACAGGGATTCCTCACCCGGAGAATCCAGGGCCTCAAACATCTACCCTACACAGATACGCCAAAAATCCTGTCCTTCTACTCAATCTCCTACAGACTTCTCAGAGGTGACCTCTGTCTGACATACAAAACAATCTCAGACCCCCTCCCTGATGGGACTGCTGCATATCCGCAAGTCAAGCTCCACTCGAGTAACCTACACATGAGATCTCAACCTGGTCTGTGACATCAATAGGACTTGTTGGTGGGACAGATTTGTGTCCCAGAGATAGACACACTCTCCACACAAAGCAGAGTACCTCATTAAACCTTTTTAAGCTGACCTTGAGGGAACATGGGCGGAATTTTTGGCTAGGCTTATAAGGGCCTCCGGGCCAGTAGCCTAGTATTACCCTATGAACCTGTGAAGCGCAACCTGGTTAACTGGATGGGGAACAGAAAACACACCCGTGGGATTCCACCTATGTTCTTGCTGGACAGTGGCATAGGGTGCTGACTTGTTGGAATATGGGCTACATCTTATGATCCTATGAATTATCACCAGCTTGACCAGAGTGTCATAAAGGGACAATTGGAAGCCAAAAAAGGTTCAGAATTATTTTACTACCAAAGAGAGCACTTCTTCATCAGGCCATGTGGAGCTGTTGGTCAGTTAGCAATCTTCAAGAGCTGGGCAGATAAGTCCTCATTGTGGGGAAACCTTATATCTATCATTTTATACGGAAAAGTAGTATTTTTCAGTCACATTTTTATAGCTAGGAAATAAAATGTTTTGGAAATATTTAAGTTTCTAAGGGAGTTCTCATGATTATGCTGATGGGAACATTTTTCTTGAATTTTATTTTTCACTAATTTTTTTCTTGGCTTTGAAAAGTTCTGTCAGTTTGAGACGGCGTACTGCACTTTTGGGGGGCTGTCAGTGGTTTACTTCAGAACCATCCAGGAAGAAAAGAGGGCATTGTCTCCCTCTACTCTTCCCTCATTAGGCCGATCGAGTACAGTGCCCCATTTGGCATGTACCTCACTAGACTACAACAACTGGGGATGCCACAAAAATACCTCACAAAGAGGATTTTAGGCCTTAAACGTGTCCTACATGGACAGATTAAAAAGAAACTCCAACTATTCTCTGTCTCATATCGTCTACTTAGAGGCGATCTCTGCTTGACTTACAAAGCCATGTCTGACCCAGCTCTGTTAGAAATGCTATATCTAAAGAAACACAATCCCTCTGCACTACACACTCCAGAGACCTCAACCTCATTACAACAAGCAACAGAACAAGCTGGAGGGACAGGTTTATAACCCAGAGACTGCCCATGCTATGGAATGGCCTTCCCATACATGTCAAGCAGAGTGCCTCACTGTCCCTCTTCAAGAGAAATCTTGATGAGTGGATGGGAAATAGAAAATTCACCCCGTGGATCACTCCAGTGGCTCTGCTTGACAGAGGCACTGGGAACTAAGGTCGGGTGGCAGAATGCCAGGGTAATCCTATGGATTAGACTTGTAAAGGTTCCAGGGCCATTACCCTAGTACACACCTATGAACCAGTTGATGTTCTTCCATATAACTGTTGCAGTATTCTTCACAGAAGGGATCTCCTAAGGATATCCCAATGTATGGCCAGTATACCAAAGCTTTCAAGTCTTTTATAGGTGCACTTACGCTCCCTGCGTAGAACTTAAAGGTAATGTATGGAAGCAAATACTCTGAACTTCTTTGCCCCTATTCCAAATGCTGTTATCAGACATTACCCTTCTGCTCTGCTGGTTACCAAGCCATCTTCAGGTAAGCTCCCTGTTTGGGCTTCTTTTCTTTTGTTTATGTTCATGTCATCCAAGAAGGGAAAATGTCAGTGTGGGAGGCAGATTCCCCATAAATATAGTCACAACTAAGTGTCTTTTTTTGCCTAGGTGCTTCCCATGACTAAATACAAAGCACTGTCTGTCAAGCATTTGTCCCTGAGACCCTCCATAGTCCCTTATCTTCTGTCTGCAGATACCTCGAGAACTAGCATCTTAAATTATTGGCTTGAGGTGCTGTGGTGGAATACTCTTGTCCTGAGGGACAGCTGTCTTCCGAGAAGGCCAAATAGTCTAGGCCTGATCTGTTTGCTGTCCAGCCTCCACAGAATATTTCATTAGAAGCTAGTGAAAGCCCTGAAGACCACCCAGTGCTTGCATCAGGTTCCTCTGCAGCGACCCTGTCTGATGCCTGCGTGGATATGAGATATTGCACATCCCCTGAAGCTTTTTTTAAACGTCTACTCTAGATGTTGAGGGGGAACCACTGCTGATTATTTCAGAGGGGGAATTTCTCAAATCTTAGTCCAGGAAGAGATTACGATTATTGAATTCCACTGAGGGTTGTTAGATTGGGCATCCCACTTCAGAAAAAGTAAAAAGTGAAGCGTTTTACCTCTATTGCTGAAGATCCCCAAAGTGAATGGCAGGGTTTTACCCGAGGCTTGTTCAATGCTTTAATGGCCTTAAAAGCTTTTTCACAGGATTTTAGTCCGTGCTTCTCCCTGGTCTGCACTCCTATTAAGAGGACAGTGAGTGAAACTAAATTCCTCAGATGAGGTTTTAGATTCTGGGGAAGACACCCTAGTTTACCGCTTTCAGATTTTCTCCTCTAAATTATGGCTTATAGGAAGAGGAGCTTTTTGAGCCCAGATTCCCCCTTGGAAGAATTATCTTTTGGGGATGCTATTGCTCAAATGATGGAGTACTTTAAGTGGGATTGTTCCCAGTTCTCTGACATCTTAACGGGGTACTTTAGGGTTTTACAAATGGAGTCCCTTAAGCCATCTGCATTTCCTCCTGTTTTGGACACCTTTTCTGCCGCCTGTATAGCTCCTTACCTTCTGTCCTTGGCCCCTGAGAAACCTGATAGGTTCTACAAGGAGCCTGAGGACTGCAAATCTTTGTGTCCTTCTGCTGATCCTTCTGTGGTTTCAGTCTCAACTGATAAGCCATCTAGATTTTTGCCGTCCTGTAAGCTGCTTACTTCAGATAAGGATAGTAGAGCTATGGCAAGGTTGGGTAAAAGTGTATACTGCTGTCACCTTGTCTTTGTACTATTAATTACCAAACCCACATGACCAGGTATGTCATGTCTCTCCTTTCTCAGGTAGCCAAGATTGTCTGGACTTCCCAATTGTTAAGGGAAATCTTCAGCTCTTTCCCTGCTTCAGTCTGCTTCCCAGGTCACTCATCATTTCATAAAATGCAGTTATGATGTGCCTAATGCCTCTTCCTGGGCTGCTGTCTTTGGTTCTGTGATGAGTTGTTATTCTTCGCTTTGTCTTTAGACTTTACCTGATGATGTTGAAGCAAATCTTTTTTTTGGGATAGCTGCACCTAACCTGTTCAAGTCGCTCCAGGGTAGGGTAAGATTATGCAGAAACACAAGCATATTTTTATCTCCCCATGCCCAAATTTCAGTGGAATTGACATTCTGAATCTGCCTTTGTCCATAGACAGTCTCATCAACCTTCCAAAGGTAGGAACTGATCTTTCAGGACAGGCCTGTCTATTTGACATTTTGCCTACTCTTCTCCTCAGCCAGGTCCTTTTGTTTTTCCGCCTTTCTCTGACTCTCCCAAGTTCAACAGATCATCTCAGTCTCTTGGGGTACTATCTATCATTTGTCAGGGGATATTTCATGGTATGGAAATTCATTCCAGCCCACCCCTTCAGGTATTCTGCAACCTCCTCCAGACCAACTATCTCTTTTCCCAGAGGTTTTACAGTCCCTTTTGGATCAAGGTACCATTCACCCCGTTCCACCCACTCAAGTGAGAAGGGGTTTTTACTCCCGGATGATGTTGGTTCCTTGTAAGGAGGGATCTTGGACACAAATTCTAGCCCTCTCTCTACTCGACACTTTTCTCTATGTCCTGCCATTTCAGGATGCTCTCTCTTCAGACTTTGCTTCTTCTCCAGACCTTCTTTGTGTCTCTAGATCTCAAAGATGCCTATCTTCATATCCCCATTTGGCCTCTGTTCGGGAAATTGTTACATTTCTCTGTTTCTTCCTCTCATTCTCATTTCTCCTGCTTGGACCTGTAGCCTTTCTGTTGCTCCAAGGGTATTCACCAAATGGCTTGCGCCTGTCAATGATTTGCAGGTTTCAAGGGATACAGATATTCCTTTACCTAGATTACCTACTTATTCAGGCTGTTTCTCCCAGCAGTCTTCTGCAAGATTTCCACGTCACTTGTCTTACGTTTCGCCATCAGTCTTGAGATCATATTTATCTCTATTGCAGAGTTCAGACCATTCCATTATTTTCTCTTCCTGCTCACAAGGTTTTTTTTCCAGTCACTTCTTTCTCCTCTGCCCTCTCTCATGGCCAGAAAATTTCTCAAGGTTGTGGGTTTATGGCCTCCACCCTTCTCATGCTTCCTTTCACCAGGCTTCATATGAGGAAGATCCAGTGGTACCTCAAATCTGGCCTCAACATTGCCATCCTCTTTTTTTTTTTTTTTTTTTTTTTTTTTATCTGTGAGCCCATTGACATTTAAAGACATTACAAAAAGCATCATTGTATTAAAAAGTTATTCTCACCTTTTATGTATGACACGTTTTTTGTTAAATATCTAGTTCCAGCTTTTATGTTACACGCATACACTGTTTGGCAGGTTGAACTTTTAAAATAGATATGACAAGAAACAACTATATAAGAGTGCAAATGGCTATGTTACAGGAGACACACCTGGAAAGAACTGAACATGTGAATTTGATAAAGAAAGGTTTTCAGGATGGTTATTCAACGGAATGTCTAGGACAAATGAAAAGAGGAGTACTTGTATTAATTGCAAGAGGAGCTCCAATAGTGGTAGAGGATACAATAAGATAATAATGGCAGATATGTAGTGCTAAGAGGCTGCTGGCAAGGGAGGAGCATTACACCGTTATGTATTTATATTCCACCAAAACTGCTGTAATGTTGCTTAAGAAAATTCTGGGAGAAATAATCAGCTTTCAGCAAGGAATATTATTTATAGGTGGGGATTGGAATTTGTGCACATTGGCATAATGGTTAAGGTCTTCGCCTCCCATGCACAAGGTTTGATCTTGACCTCTAACCAGTGCCTGTTTGGAGTTTGCATGTTCGTTGTGTGTCTCTGTGGGGTTCCTCCCACCTTCGAAAAACATGCTGAGTATTTCCTTCTCAAACTCCCCCAGTGAATGGAGCTGTGGGCAGCAGCACAGACTCTGTATGGTGCCCTATAGGGGGAAGAGTTGTACAGACCAAATGCTTTGGGGCATCTACTGTGGTGCACAGTATCCTCAAGATAGGAGAACACGGATCACAGACTGGGCGCCATAGCTGGGCTAGCCACTCAACAGTGTAAAATATGGCTCTGTATGATTCGGTTATGTTGAGTAATGCCACCAAATGGGCATGGATAGTTACCAGTGATAAGTGGGTTGAGGACCCAGCCTACACCAACCTACGCCAGGGACCCATGCTAATGGTAGGAGGGATGTATATGCCCCTATTGGCCAGTGTGTGCCCAACATAAAGCCCAGCAGCACTGGGTCAGTAAGCTACTGGCTGGGTGGTGTCTAGTTGCCCAGCCTGGGTTACCTGGGATAGCTCTGTAGAGTGAAAGCTGGACATAAAACCTGTCAACCTGCCAAACATGAACTAAGAATTGCTGAACTTAATGTGGGTTCACTGACTGGTCGCAGCTTGGAAGTGGATGACATGATGGTACAGAGGAGGCTGGACATCCTATGTGTCCAAGAGACCAGATGGAAGGGCAGTGCAGCAAATCCACTTGGCTTTTAATCCATGCCACTCAGGAGGGGGACAGGCTAGAAATGGGAATTGTGGTGAGAGAGAGGCTTCAGAAGGCAGTGAGGGATATCAGAATTAGTGACATACTCATGGCAATCAGACTCCAGTGTAATAATAGGGCAGTATTCATAATCTCACCATATGCCCTGCAGCAGGGTTGTGATAGTGAGGAAAAGAATGCATTCAGACAGCAGTTGCAGGACACACTAGATAAAGCAGGGCAACATGAATTGGCGTTGATAATGGGTGACTTGAATGCTCATATCTGAACAGACAGAACAGGATACGAGGACTACCTGTGTCCACATGAGTGGGGCAACAGGAATAAAGAAAGAGAGGCCATTCTAGACTTCTGTCTAGCAAATAGCTTGATAGTAGCCAACACACGGCTCACAGAGAGAGAAAGCTACAAGATCACGTACAAGAGTGGCCAACATTCATCTCTGGTAGACTTCCTCCTAGTAAGGAAAAGGCACTAGAGAAGAATCCGTGATTGCAAAATCATCCCCAGTGAAACATTCAGCCCACAGCATGAAACACTGGTTGCCACAATCGGCTGCAAGCAGTGGTCCAGGAAGGCTCTAACAAGGTCAGTAGACAACAGGCTGAAAACCTGGAAGTTGACTGGAGAGAAAATACAACAGTTCAAGGAATTCCTCCTCGGAGCTCTAGCATCCCAAGAGGAGGAAATAGGCGGAGTTGAAGAAGAATGGCAGCACCACAAAACCTCGTGTGAGGACTACAGACCTGATATGTGGCCCATTCAGGTATGGAAGTAAGGTATATAAGGAAAGCTGGTGGCGGATTGCAGAAGTCCAGGAAGTCATCAAGAAAGGAGTGCAGGAAATACTGGGAGATAGAAAAGACCGACCAGGCAAGGAAGGAATACGGAGTGGCTAAGTAGTTGCAATGGCAAAGAATAGGGCATCATAGGCACTCTGCCAGCTTCTGGAAAGTGACTTATTAGGTGGTACAAAGAAACTATATCAGGTTACAAGGCAAAGACAGAAAGATAAAGAAGATGGTCGGGCACCCTTCATAAGGGATACCAGCAACACCCTGCTCACCAGTCCACAGGACTTCAAAGGCAGATGGAAGGAGTATTTTTAGTAGCTTCTGAATGAAGAAAACCCCACAGAAGCTGTACTGCCCCACAAACAGCCTACGTTGGAAGAAAAGGAGGCACCTACCCCAGAAGAAGTAAGAATAGCAGTAATGAAAATGAAGCTGGGAAAAGCAGCAGGCTCAGATGAGGTCACAGCAGATATGATAAAGATACTGGGTGGGATAGGGGGGAAATGGCTCCTGAGGGTACTCATAGCAGTGTGGAGAGAAAGGTGTATCCCAGATGACTGGAGAATAAGCATACTTGTGGCAGAGTACAAGAAGAAAGGGGACATCCACAACTGTGGGCAGTACAGAGGAATCAAACTCCCATCACACTGCATGAAAGTTCTAGAGAAGGGTGACTGATAAACGGATATGCACAGTAGTAGAATGTAAGATGGGAGAGTAGCAGTTCGGATTCAGGTCAGAATGCAGCACAACTGACCCAATGTTTGCAGTGAGACAGTGGAGAAGAAGCTAGAGATGAGGAAAGAGTCCAACTGGACATTCCTAGACTTGGAGAAGGCATATGACAAGGTCCCAAGAAAGCTCATCTGGCCAATACTGCCAAGGTCCGAACTCCCAGAAACATTGGTAGAATTAGTGCAGGCTATGTACAAGGACCCAATGACTTGAGTACGAACTGTGTTCGGCCTCACAGAGGGGGATCCCAGTGGGAGTGGGTGTACACTGCTGTTCATACTGGTGATTAGACTACATTTAGCAAACAAGCTGGAGGGGACAGATCAACAAAGTTGCTGTATGCAGATAATGTGGCATTCCAGGCAAACTCTTAGCAAGAACTCCAGCAAAGTATAGAGCAGTGGAAAGCAAAAATGAAAGCACATGGGATGAAACTAAGCACAGATGACGGTGGTAATGGCAGCAAACTGGGGGATTCGCAAGAAGCTGAGAATTGAGATAGAAGGAAAGATAGTAGAACAAGTAAATAGCTTCAAGTATCTGGGAGGGGTGGTTGAGGAGAGGGGAGGTCTGAATGAACAGTTCATAGCTAGAATCCGAGGGGCTGAAGCCCACTGGCATAGAGTGTCAGGTGTAGTCTCTGTGATAGAAGAATGCCAAAAAAGCTGAAAAGTAAGGTATACAAGACAGTGGTGTGACCAGCACTACTGCATGGTACAGAAACCTGGGCAGTAAAGGCAGAGCAGATGAAGAAGCTTGAGCTGATGGGAATGAGTGCCTGAGAAGGGTAGTAGGATGCACTCTGTAGGACAGATGAAATGAGGGCATAAGAGCAGAAGCCAGAGTAGCTTAAATTGCAGAAAAGATTTCGGTGGTTTGGACATGTGCAGAAAAGCAGAAGACAGTCTGGTGAAGAAGATTTGGGACAGACAGGAAGAAGGTAAGGGGAAACAAGGATGCCCAGCAAAGAGGTGGATGGATTGTGTGAAAGAAGATCTGCAACAGTCGGGCATGAGTGTTGAAGAAGGCAGGAGTGCGGCATTGAATTGAGACAGAGATGGTCGACAGTTAACCCGATTCCCCAACCCCATGTAGAAAGGGAAAAAGGGTGCTGATAATGCTGACTGGAATTTGACTTGCAGCAGTAAAAATGTGTTTGGGGGGGCCCAGAAAGGAAAGTACAATAAAAGATGGTAGATTTTTGAAGAAATTTATGAAAATATTTGGCATGGAAGATGTGAATTCAGTAATAGGAGTTCGGAGTAAATTTACATATTATTCCCCAAGATATAAAAACTGGGCTAGGCTAGACAGAATTTACATTTCACAGGAACATGTGCATTTAATTGAAGGTCTTGATACGCACCCAATAACTATATTTCAGATCATGCACCAATAATAACTAAAAAACACAGGGTAATGAAATAAAAATGAGACCCTGGCACTTTCCCACCTATCTGTTGAAAAGAGAGGAATTTAAGGAATTGGTAGTGGGAGATTATTCAGGTGGTATTTAAAGATAGAAATTACTTCTGAAAATATAGCCAGGGAGTGGGATAAAATTAAGGTGGAGTTTAAAAATAGGGTGGAAATAATAGGGAGTTATGGTTAAGAAGTAATAAGAATTATTTAGAGGAACTGACAAATGTTAAAGTATTGCAGAATAGGGGAATCTCACAGAACAAGAAGAGGATCAATTGCAGAATGCTAAGCAGAAAATGAGGGATTACCTTGATAATGTACACAAGTTTAAAAAGATTGCTGTTAAGCAAATGTTTTTTGATAATTACACTAGAGCTCAAAAACTTTTAGCACAATGACTCTGGCAACAGAAAGTAGAAAGGGCTGTTGCCAAGCTTGGGGAACCTGTTAACAAGGAAGGTAACGAGATCCTTTAGAGGTATTAGAGATATTTTGGAAATTCTGTGAACGTCTGTATAAAGCAGAGAAATATGGAAATTGAGAAAAAGTACAAATGGAAATGTTTCTGGAAGAATTAAATATGTCAAGGTTAGAGGTAGATGAGGCTCCGTTACTAATGGTTAGGAAAGGAGAAGATAATTGTACTATATAACCAATCTACAGGAAAGTCCCCAGGAATAGATGGTATTCCTGTGGACGTTTGGAAGCTAGGAGGGAAACAACTGAAAGATCTGGAAAGTTTTTTTTAACAGTATTTTAAGAGGAGGAGAGGTACCAACATTCTGGAAGAAAGCTGTGGTAGCTGTAATACCAAAAGATGGTCAAGATCCATCAGATACAACTTCATACAGGCCAATTTCAATACTAAACCATGATTGTAAAATGTTTATGTCTGTAATAGCTAAATGAATAGCAAAAGTAATGCTGAAATTGATAGATATGGATCAGTGTGGCTTTTGTGGAGTGGACGCAAATGACAACATTAACAGAAACATTGATGGTCCAGAGGGAAGAAATACCACACTGTTGTTGGTGGGTCTTGATGCAGAAAAAGCAGTTGACAGAGTAAGCTGGGACGTTATGAGCAGAGCAATGGAACCATTGTAATTTTCTGAAAAAAATATAAGATTGATAGGACATATTGGGGATCAGAGGTGAAAATTAAAGTGGGTGGGATCCTCTTTGATAATTTCTTCTTCAGCATAGGAGCCAGGCATGTTATTTGCATTATATTTAGAACCTTTGGCAAAGAAAAGATGGGACTCAGAAATTCAAAGACATAATTGGTATGTTAGTCTAGAGAAGCTGGCTGTATTTGCAGATATTATTTTACACCTGACAAAACCAGAAAGAGTCATTACAGTGTTGTGGAACATTTTGAGATTGTTCAAATCTTTTTGGGTTACAAAATTAATGAAGCTAAAACAAAGGCAATAGCAGTAAATGAAGTACCCACATATGAATTTGTTTAGAAATATCCATATTTATGGGGACATGATAAAATAAAGTATTTAAGAATATGAATTAAAATATTTCTGTTGTGGCATATGAGGATATGTGGGAAGAGACTAAAAAGATAATACAAAACCTGAGAAAGTGGAAGCTTTGTTATGTGTATGGATAATAAGATACAAGCAGTTAAAATGTTTTAGTCCCATTCGTCTTATAACACAGGTCAGGTATATATTTATTAACCAGGTATATATTTATTAACCAGAGAAGTTGTGGATAACAATTAATAAAGAGCTGAAGGACTTATCTGTTAGGGGAAGATTGCAAGAGTAAAGTAGGATAAGATGATACTTCAGTAGAATAGGACAGATTGGGATTACCTGATTTGAATGGGGTATTTGAGCTACACCGTTAAGGCTCCCATACTTGGCCCAAGCAGAAAAATAATTCAAAGTGGAAAAGAATGATGTTGAAATGAGGAGAGACTGGTATTTTGGATGCAGACCTTTAAGGAGAATAATAATAATACAGAATATATCTGTAAAGTAGCAGAAAGTATCCTTAGAACTAAGCCAACACGGGAATGAAGAAAGGAGATTCTGCCGATAGGGATGCCTGCAATTAGAGATATAGACAATAGGCAGGAGGGGTTTGGAATTTATTGGAGAAAACTGGCAAAGGAACCAAAGTATTGGGAGCAAATAACTAGACAAGGAAAGCTAATGGAAGGGGGAGACACCAAGAATTTATTTGGACTGCAGGTTAGAGATTGAACAATCAGGAATTGATATCAGAGTAGAGGCAAAGAGAGAAAAATAGGGGAGGTCCTAAAGGAAAAAACAGCACTGGTAGAGTTTAGTAGAATCTAGAACAGAAGCTGTCATTAAAAAAGGAAAAGGAGAGTTTATAAAATATTGCATGATAAATATAAGAATCGATTTAGAGGAGGTTAGGACTGGGAGGAGAGATTTTATAAGCAATTCACAAAGAAACGATCGGAGGATATATGTATGTCTCCCAAATATGCAACAAAATCTAGAAGATTTAGGGTTTTTGCTTGGAAATGTTTACATGGATATTTTTATACCCCAAGTAGACCCTGGAGAATTTTTCCTCTGGTACATAGCAAATGTTGGCGGTGTGATGGGGAAGAAAACTGTAATTGGGAACATATTTTCTGGGAGTGCGGTGAGCTTGGCAGACTTTGATTCCCTGCAGAATGCAATGTTGGAGATGCTGGGTAGGTAAATTGGTGTGATGAGGGAAATGATTTTTCTGAGCTATGATACAGAATCAGAATTGCCTAGACATAGGCCTTGTTGTGTTTAATTTTGGTGTCTGCCAAAAAAGCAATTAGTAGAAAATGGAAATCAAAATCTAAACCAAGTATACTAGAAGCAATGAATATAGTAATAGAGATAAAACAACTGGAACTGAGATCTTTAGAAAAGGGTAGGAGCAAACTGCATGGGGGAAAAAATGGGAATTACGGGAATAATACATGCATGAGAAGAATAAGGTTTAAAAGAAGACAGGACTTAAATGAGCTATATAATGTTTGAAAATGATTGGGTAGATTATAAGTGATGTATAACGTTTCCAACTGAGAGTGAGTCAGTGTGGTTTGGTTTGTGATGTAAAATGCTTGCACCTAGGATTGCATCAGTGCAGATTGTTTTCAATGTCATAAGTGATGGTATTAGATGTTTCTTGTGTTAAAAAAAGGCAGAAATTTAATAATTTATATAATGTTACTTAGGTTATATGATATACAGCAATATACGCGATGTTTGTAAATGTGAACTTGTTAATACAGTTTGCTTTTATATAAATGTAAATTTGCCTATGTCAGAAGTGATAATTAAATAAAGGTGGTGGTTGTTTTGTCTTTTGGCTTTTCCCGGTTAGGGGTCGCCACAGCGGAACTCCGGTCTGCTAATGATTGGCAGTTAGTTTTTTTTTATGGTGTCGAGTTGCCAGCCCGACGCCCAACCTTTAACGAAGGCATGCCCATTCAACACATGTCTTTTGAACGCCCACTCGCCCGTGGGGGACATGCAGACTCCACACAGAAGGCACTCCCAACACAAGCCGAGAATCAAATGGGAGAACCTCTTGCTGTGAGGCAACAACGCTACTGCTGCACCACCGCGGAAGCCTGATAATTCAATAAAGGTGTTTTTAAAAAAAAAAAGAAAGAAAAAACATTACCACCCTCTGGAGTTCCCTGTTCCTTCGCCTCCTTGTCTCAAACTCAAGCTACAGTGGAGTGAGAGGAAGGCACTCAGCTTTATGAAGCTGGATGGTTATGGGGTAAGACTCGTATAGCTTGGGCTACTGCAACAGTGATGTATTAAAGCGTCTGTTGTTATGGTAAACTGACTTGCAGAAATGTGTAGAGGGAGATTTCCCCACGTGCCAGGTCTGCAGTACATCCATTCGTTCTCATTGCAAGGTTGTCATGGGTTGTCTTCACTCAGTTTCTAAGTTTGTAGTCAGCTTCATACACCCACCTCTCCAGTGTGTCCCCTACAGATTATCTAGTTAATGCAACTGGATTGGACACCAGGACCCCCAGCCTGCATTGTCATTGTGTACCACTTACATGGGGGAGTAAATCAAGAGAGAGCCCCTGTTCACAGTGGGGGCAGCGTTAACTTGAGGAGCTCACCATCAGATGTGTATAAAGAGGCAGACTAGGAATCTATGACTTTTCTCCCCTTAAAGTAAACAAAACAAAATTCTGAAGTTTGTGTGCTGTGCTGGAAGGGTGGTTTGTCTCTTAACAGACATTTCATTTTCACAGCCCAGACACGCAAGAGACAATTTGGTTAATCCAACTGGTATGGACGTCTGACTGAACTCATCATAGCTGACAAGCCCCATGCTGTCAACCATGTCAGAAACAAGGTTTTGTAGTGCCACTTTGGAGATGAGAATGTTTAAAAACGGTTAACAAGCTTGTGCACAATGTCTGCTACTATGATGTAATAAGCAAGGCACCTCAAATTCTGAATCCTGTTCTGGAAAGTCAGATAAATGATACTTTGAAAATTTCTATGGCAGATGCCTTTTCAGTCAGTATCCACATGGTCTGTCACCTGTGATGTTGAAGGTGCAGCAAGCAGGGCAACAATTCATGTTGTACAGCAGTCTTCCTGTACTTGTTGCCGTGGTTTTCCCCCAACCAGCCAGTCGAGCAATCTTATTATATAGCTTGTTGCTCTGCCTTGTGTTTTTTGTTCCTTGGTATGAAATTGCACATGCAATCAAATTAGTACATTCTGAAGTATCAAGATGCCCAGTGCCTCTTTCAGAAAGTGCAGTCTGTCCTTAGGTTTGTAGTGTTCATACCAGATTTTTTTTGTATTAAAAACAACCAAGGACACGCTGGGGTTTTGTCTGAACCTTTGTTTCTGAACATTTGCTTCTCAAGGCAGAAGTCCCACATAATCCGATCCTTTACTTTTTAATGCAGAATGTCCATACAGTTTTCCACCATATGTCTTTCCACTTATTTGCAGAGGCAATAGTATCTGTCCATAAGCTCTTAAGAGGCTATACTTTCATACTAAATATGGAGAGTGAAGTAATGAGTCTGCCACTATCCCCTTCGGTAAGACTGATATGCAAGCTCTCAGGCTGCTAGACATTGATCTCAAAAATTAAATTTTTTAATTTCTCCCTTTTTCCCCATAATGTCCTGCAATCTGCATTCATTCCCCAGATTTTGTTTTCCTTTTGTTCCTTTTGCATCCGGTCTCCAGCATCTTCAAGCTTTGTTTGTGGTGAGAGTTGAGTACAGTTGTTGATGCCCTTGGTGATTATCCTTCAATGTATTTTAACATGTTAACTTTTAGACCTATTTCTCTGCAGAGGGCTGTCTGTGCTCTCTATCTTCAGAAGGAGGCACATCCTTTCATTGAGAGGATTTACCCTTTGATCTAATATTAGGGATTTCACTTTGAGACAACCCCAGGAGATGAAAGCCTCAGAGGCATAGACTGTAGGTAATGTCCTATTCAACATTAATTTTAACTTTTGTGAAAAAATGTCCCAGATTACTTGAAAGTGAGCCGAACGTAAGCAGGTTACACATTTTAAGTATGTATATTGTGTCTGTAAACTTCCCATTTTTTAAATCCTGTGGCCTGCTGCATTATTGTGACAAGATAACATACTGCAGAAGACTGTGCAGTCGCAGCAGTAATAGAGAAGTTATGCATGTACATAATAAGCACTCTACCACTGTAACAAATTCTAATAAAGATAAACACTGCTGTAGCAGACACACTAACTCTTGTTAAAAGCAGTAACCTTATAAGTGGCAAAAACAAGGGATACATGCCAGTCCATCAACAGCACTATTATTAAGTGCTGACCAGTCTTAAAATCATGAGCAAAACAACTTTCAGCAAACCTGTGGGGCATTTTTTTTTTTTTTTTTGCAGTGGGACAAGCCCCCTGCACCCCTCGTGGGGGGACACCTGACGCACCCCAATATATACCTACTTCAGGATCACACAGCAGTGGGAAAAAAAAACTTCTCCATAGTCCGCAGAAGTTGTTTTGCTCACTTCTTGATCGTTCAGCACTTGATAGTGCTGCTGATCGAATGACCGGTACCTAGATAAGTGTCAAAGTGTTTAGCACTCTAACACAATCGCTAGTAGCAGCTGGGAACTCCAAAACACAGACTGACCACAGTTTAAAGAGGGAGAACTCTAGCAAACAAGTTAGAAAATATAAAAGTATCCACAGAAATCCAGTGACAACAATGCAAATTCACTGGTTAATGGATGACCATCAGTCTTAAACACTTTCATTTCTTTTTCTTTCTAATGATGTCCAAGTACACAGTTGATGAAACACCACATTTAAATATGTTTACATGACCCACCTGAATGTATCCACACTTCTTTGAGCATGTTTAAAATATACATTAAACATATAAAAGTATACTATAATTAATAATACAAACTTCAATATACTTAAAATTCATTTTTAAATAATATTAAATATGTAAAATTTTGATGAACTGCACATTATTTTTAACATCCTTAGAAGTTGTAAACCTCCTTTCTTAAACAACTCAACTAGTTCATTAGTATCTGTTTAAGCCCAGTTGGAAATTTGTAAAAGCTGAGCCCTTTAGGAACAATCTTAAGGGCTAAACACTGCTCTTAATGTTGTTATAGACTAAAGATTTATATTTAAGTTTCTTCTCAAATTCTTGCAGTCTTTTATAGTAACATCATTATCGGTCCCGCTAGACACCACTGAGGCGTAACTAGTAGCCGAGGAACAGAATGGATTATCCCATCTCTTTAAAACGATGAGACTAGGTTTACCACAATTGTTAACTGGAGTTAAAAGCAACTGAACTATGACCAGGTTCCTCCCATCCTCCCTAGAAGCTGTAGCAGAGGAAGTAGAGGTTTGTGACAAAACCGATAAATATTTTAACTTTTGAGACCGTATTTAAACAGATAATTGAATCCCTTGCAAGATGGGAGAAAATATACTGCTACACAAATTCAAAAATGAAACTGGAATTGGATATACTGTTAAATCCAAATTACCATCTAGAATGCACATATTGTCCGGATTAGCTATTTTAGAATCAAATAAGGGAGGATGGTTTATTATATTGTATTAAAGTGATTCATTTACAGAGTGTAGAAAAATTGTCTAATTGGGATGTATTTATTGAAATACAACTAACTGATATGTATAAATAAAACAAACATATTGTTTTTGTGTTATTTGACTTGTATTATCAAGGATATATAGACACTGAATTATTTGAATTTGTTGAAAGTGAACGGTCCATTCAGATGTATTTTTTGTTAGTTTATACAAGAAAGTTTTGTTTATATAGAGTTTATTAATGAAAATGTAAATCCATCTCTCTGTTATGGGCAGTGTTTATATCACTATTTGTTTAAGCAGCACATGTTTTTCTATAGGAACGACAACTAGGAAACAGCACAAGAGTTAAAGTACATAATTATGCTGTTAAAACTTTTAATGATAATGCTCTGTACAGACGCACTAGTGTCTGCAATGGTGAAATACAAGATGTTAAGTTGTCAATCTCGCCTTCATTCTTGCTGGATGGGTTCGGAGCCGATCCTCGGCTCCGACTCGGCACTTGCTTTAGCTTGAGAACTCCTTTTACCAGCTCGAGGCAACCCTATATCCCATGATGCAAGGCGGAACTACCTCAGATCTTGTTTGCCGCTTAGCGAAAGAGGTCTCCTTTGCCAGCTGAGGTAAGTGATTTTCTTGGTAAAATCAGAAAAGCTTAGTTAGGGTTTTATTTTCCCCTTTTAGTCATAGTATAGTCTGTAGTGAATTACAGCCCACCCTATTCCCTTGTTTTCAAACTTTTATAACCCTTTTTATAACCTTTAGTATAAAGTTTTAGTTAGGCCTAAAACCCCATTGGTTAATCCCTTCCTGTGTGTTGTGTGTAGGGGATTAATTTTGTGTGTTTGTTGGGGTTTGTGTGTGTTACTTCCTCCTAGGATATGTCTAGGGAAGGCAAGGTCTCAGGCTTCAAGAAGTGTGACTCGTGCTGTCAGAAAATGTCTCTGACAGACGGTCACACTTCTTGTGTTTATTGCCTGGGGCCTTTGCACCTGCAGGACTCCTGTGCTTTGTGTCACTCTTTTAGCCAGAGAGTCCTGCAGGAAAGGAGGAATAAGCTTATCCTCCATGGCTTACTTAAGCCAGAAGGTTCTCCCTCTGAAGCAGGGTCTGGGAAACCTTCTAAGCCACCGAAGGCTCAGGCTTTAGTATCCAAGCCTCCTCCGGTGGCTCCGGCTCCGTCGGAGCCGAGATCGGCTCCGGCTGGAACCGATGCATCTACCATTAAAGTAGTAGGTTCGGCGCCGGCTGGCTCAGATACCTTGTCTACTGTGGCCTTGTCGGCTCCGGCTGGAGCCGACACCTTATCCAGCATCGGAGCCGAGAAACCTTCGGCTCCATCTGGAGTTCAGGGGACTTCGGCTCCGATGGCTTCGTCCCGAAAGAGATCTCGGTCCCCTTCGATACTGAGTATCCACTCGGCTCCGGGGTCTCCTCTTTTGTCGGAGCGGAGCCATCGGAGCCGATCTTCGAGATCTTCCAGGCTGTCTGACCACAACTTAGAGAGGGTGGTAAGCAGGCTGTTGAAGTCTCAGGCACTGGCCCAAATGCTCCATAGCCCGTCTCAACAGACTTCGGCTATAGCCTCACCCCTTGAACTTCCTCCTCCGACTCCACACCAGAGTTCGGAGCCGGAGCTTCTCGGGACAGCGACTGTTTCGATGCCGGAGCCGATACATCCTTCGGCTCCATCGTCCTCGGCTCCGATCTCCTCCTTGAGGCCTTCCTTGGAGGGATCCGGACGTCGGGTTTCCACTATCGGCTCCGAGGGGGCTAGTGGCATCGGACCCTTGTCCGACCCCGCTCTCCCTCTCGGGGCTTCGGCTTTGGTAAGCTCGGCGCCGACATCGGCCTCGGAGCCTTCCCTCTCATTGGAGCCGGGAATTCCTGTTTCTTCGGAGCGGGGATATTCCGGCCTCCCGGGGAGGGGAGCCTTTGAGGTGATGAGGAGTGTCCTGGCCTCTGAGCCTGGTCAACGGTCCATCCCTCTAGCTCCTCCCTCATCAGTGCCTGCAGACGCCTCTTGCCAGCCTCTTGCTCTCAGGCCCAGGGATCCATCGCCCCAGGTTTCCCCACTGGGAATTTCCTCCTCTTCCGAGGTTTCTCCTGATCCTGCAGGGGAACCCCCTCGGAAGAGGACGTGTAAGAGGAAACACACAGACTCCCCTGAGTCTACTACATCTGATACCGACTTAGATGAGTCGGAGGGTTCCCCACGGTCCCCTTCTGAGGATGTCTCCTTTTCAGACATCCTTGACCTCCTCAAACAGAGGGGGATTTGGCCCTCCATTGACCCCTCCGAGGATGAGTCGGTATACCTGGAGGCTTTTGGATCCTGACCCTCCACCTCCTGGGTGTCTCTGCCTTTCGACCCACTTATGCAGGTAGTGGCTCGGAAGGCGTGGGCGGCTCCAGATTCTGTGGAACCTGTCCCCAGAAGACCATCCAAATTCATCACGGCCCCTTCGGACAAACAGTTCCTTTCCAAGGGTGTCTCTGTGGATGCTATGGTGGTGGCGGCAGCCACTAAGAAGGAACTGGCGGATCCTTCAGTACCTGTCCATCCTCCTAACAAGGATTCTAGGACCATGGACAGGTATGGAAAGCGGATGTTTTCTTCAGCGACCTTTGCTATGCGTTCGCTGAATTATCTTTGTCACTTCACCAGGCTTCAACGAGATGTTCTCAAAGAACTGGGTGAAGTAGTCCAGGATCCTTCTGCTGCTGGGGCTCAAGAAAAGATTGCCTCGCAGCTTGCTATCCTGAATTCCATATCTAACTCCTCCATGCGGCTCATATCTTATGCGGCCGATGGAGCGAGCAGGGCCGCAGGCACAGGAGTTGCTCTTAGACGCCAAGCCTGGATGCGGCTTTGTAATTTTGCGGACCCTTTAAGGCGTCCTTCACTAATACCCCCTTTGATGGTTCGGCTTTGTTCGGACCTCAGGTGAAGGATACCTTGACCAGGTGTGAGCAGGACGGTAAAACTCTTTCTGCCGTTGGAGTCCAATTTTCCACTCCTTCTAGACCATATCCCAAGGGTCAGAAGGGGGGAAGATGTGGTTCCGTAAAGCCCAAGGAGCTACACCGGACGCACGTGGTCAGTTTACCCCCAGAGGCAGAGGGGGTAACAATAATAGACGCCCTAGAGGCAGGGGGTCCTCAGAACCAGGGCAACAGGGAGTCTCTTCCTGAGAAGCCCTTTCAACATCCCTGAGGTGTTGCCCGACTGTCCACCCAGGCAGTCGGGGGAAGGATTTCACTGTACCCAGTAGCCTGGCAATCCCTATCACAAGAGATGTGGGTACAGTCGATTATATCCGAGGGTTACAAAATTCCTTGAAGGTTTCCGTACCTCTACAATCCCTTCCAGACATCTCACCCGGTCAAAGGGATTTGGCAGAACAGGAGGTTTCAAAACTCCTAGAAAAAAGAGCCGTCCAGACGGTGCCGGCAGACCAGGTAGGATCCGGCGTCTACTCGAGATTCTTTTTGGTCCCCAAAAGGACGGGAGATTGGAGACCAATATTAGACCTGAGCAATCTAAACAGATTTGTCAAGAAGGCAAGATTCCGGATGGTCACGCTTCAGTCCATTCTGCCCTTTCTGGGCAAGGACAACTGGATGTGCTCTATAGACCTTCAGGATGCGTACTATCACATAAAGATTCACAGACGCTCCAGAAGGTTTCTCCGCTTTTGGCTAGGGACCAGTCATTACCAATTCAGAGCACTGCCCTTTGGCCTCACTTCAGCCCCCAGAGTGTTTACCAAATGCATGGCAGTGGTCACAGCTCACCTGAGACGTCAAGGATTCCAGGTGTTTCCCTACTTGGACGACTGGCTCCTCTCCGCCACCACCAAGTGTCAGCTTCTTCAGTCCAGAGACTACACTCTACAGCTTTGCAGGAGTTTGGGAATTTCAGTAAATTTCGAAAAATCTTCTCTGCTGCCTTGCCAATCTATCACTTTTATAGGCGCAGAATTAAACACCGTCAAAATGTTAGCCAGACTAACAGATCAAAGAATTCTGGACATCCAAAATTGCTCGGCTTCTATTGCAAAGCAACAAGATCAAAGCCAAATTTATACTGAAGGTTCTAGGTCTTATGGCTGCGGCCATTGTTCTTCTACCACTGGCTCGCTTCCACATGCGTCTTCTGCAGTGGATGCTATTCACGCAGTGGTCGTACCACAGTCTCCCGATGAGGCACGAAATCTTAGTCACACAGTCGCAGGGCTCATCTGAACTGGTGGATATCTTCCCTCTTCTTCATCAGGGCCGACCCTTTATTCCCCTCCTCCAGTTGCCACAGTCACTACGTATGCCTCTCTGATCGGGTGGGGGCATTATCAGGGCAGGATGGTCCACGGACGTGGCAACCCATAGAATACCATCTGCACATAAATGTCCTGGAGATGAGAGCAGTGCTTTTAACGTTGCAAGCCCTCGCCGACTTTCTTCCCACGGGGACTATTGCAGTACAAACGGACAACATGTCCGTGGTCTGGTACATCAACAAACAGGGCGGAACCAGGTCCTATCCGTTATGTCGAGAAGCTCTCAGACTTTGGCAATGGGCGATCTCTTCTCAGCGGTTTCTGATAGCAACGCACATCCCCGGCAGGTCCAACCTATTGGCGGACAGGCTGAGCAGATCTATTCAGATGCCTCATGAGTGGTCTCTCAATCAATCTGTAGTGGATCAGATTTTTCTGAAGTGGGGCACTCCTTGTTGCGATCTTTTTGCTACTCCTCAAAACAACAAGTGCCCAGATTATTTCACTCTCTTTCCCCTTCCAGGCCAACCCCTGAGAGACTCTCTAACCCAGGATTGGCCTCGGGACTTCTGTATGCTTTTCCTCCCTTTCCCTTGATTCCACAAGTCATTCAGAAAGCCACCGTTTTGAGAGCCAAATTGATCCTCATTGCTCCATATTGGCCTCGACAAATTTGGTTTCCGTCTCTGCATCGTCACCTTCTGGTGCAGCCCTGGCATCTGGACCCAGTTCCGGATCTCTTGATCCACCAGTCGGGTCAGCAGCACCGGGCCATTCATTCTCTCAACCTCACTGCTTGGTTGCTCCACTTCCTTCCCTAGCCAGGCTACCGATGATTTCTGACTCAGTCAGAGACATTTTAGTGTCTTTTTTGAAGTCGTCCACTAGGACTGTTTATGCTAGCAAGTGGCGACGTTTTTCTATTTGGGCAAATTCCAGAAATATTGATCCCTTTACTGCTCCTGTACATTCTGTTTTAGATTTCCTGGCGGAGGTTTTTCATTCAGGATCCTCGTCATCTACAGTCAAAGTACAACTGGCTGCTATTTCCAAGTATCATGTTGGCTTGCATGACAATAACATTATGTCTCCTAGATTATGCAAGGCCTTTCTGAGAGGAGTTTTTCTCCTAAAACCACCTATAAAGCATCCTCCTCCGCAATGGGATCTAAACTTAATGTTGGCATCCTTGATACTTCGAACCGTCTGCTTCATGCTGTTTGAAGTTATTGACCTGGAAAACTATATTTTTACTGGCTGTCACTTCTGCAAGAAGGGTTTCCGAGATTCAAGCTCTCTGCATTCGTTCACCTTATTTGGTTTTTCATAAGGACAGGGTATCATTAAGAACTAACCCTTCCTTTCTCCCCAAAGTCGTGTCTCAAACCAATATTAACCAATCTATAGATCTACCAGTCTTTTTCCCAAACTATTCCGACAGAGCTGAACAGAAACTGCATTTTTTGGATGTCCATCGTCAGCTCAGGTACTATTTGCATAGAACTAAACAATTTAGAAAATCGGACCAATTATTTGTCTCCTATGCAGAAAACAGGATGGGTCTTCCAGTTTCTAAAGTGACCTTATCCAGATGGTTGACTTCCACCATTTCTTATGTGTACTCTCTCAGAGGCAAACAGCTATCTTCTAAGCCAAAAGCACACTCAACCAGGAGTCTATCCACTTCTGCAGCTTTTCAGGATAGACTACCCATTGATACCATTTGTGCAGCAGCTACTTGGGCCACGCCTCATACCTTTGTCTCTCATTACAAGTTGGACTTGGCCTCCAGAGATAGGGCCAGTTTTGGTTCCACAGTTCTCAAGAGTCTGTTCCATTGAGCCACCCGGGATACAGGTGCTAGGACGGTCCCATCCAGCAAGAATGAAGGCGAGATTGACAACTTAACATTTAGAAGTTATGTACCTACCATAACGTTCCATGTTAGTTGTCTTCTCTCGCCTTCTTTCTTGCGTCCCTCCCTCCTTCCCCTGGCCTGGACAGATCTTGAAGAGTTCCTATTAGGTTGTTTCCTCCTGAGCCTTCATATGAGGACTTCTATTAGGAACTTATGTTCATAATTATGTTAGGATAGTCTTTAGCAGGGTAGGTTAGCTACCAAACGAGATCTGAGGTAGTTCCGCCTTGCATCATGGGATATAGGGTTGCCTCGAGCTGGTAAAAGGAGTTCTCAAGCTAAAGCAAGTGCCGAGTCGGAGCCGAGGATCGGCTCCGAACCCATCCAGCAAGAAAGAAGGCGAAAGAAGACAACTAACATGGAACGTTATGGTAGGTACATAACTTCTAATTTTTGTTTAGTGTATTGGATAATCAGCCATGTGATTGTTGTGGGGGATTATAAAAATAATTTGACTATGAGAGAAATTAAGTGGCAAATCATGGTTAATGCTGACAAGTATCCAGGTTTAAATGACCATATTAACAGCAAATGTCATTTAAAGAGCAGAAGTTTTACTAAACATTAAGAAATAAGTTTTATCTGTGTTTATATATTTAATATTTAAAATGAGATATGATGTATTTTTCATTCATTCCTTAACTGATGGGTTCGGATCTGACTCGGACACTCCTTCCAGAGCATAGGATTCTAGAACTCATGAACTCCTCCCTTTTCCCACAATTCCCCACCAGTCAAACATATCTCAGATCTCTTTTGCCGCCATTGCGAACAGACATGGATTGTGAACATTTTTTTTTCTGTCTTTCTCTTGTGGTTTAAGTTGAGTGTAGTATTTTATTAACTTGTATAAACTTTATTTCTCTTATGTATAATACTTCCCATGTTACCCTTCTAATTCTTTTTTGGTAGTTTTTTTTTTTTTTTTTTTGAGTACTTCTTGATACCATTGTTTGTAGGGGGGTTTTCTTTCCATGCTTTCATTTCGGTGCATAAAAAATCTTGCTGTATTTTTCATTACCATACTTATAATTGCTTGTTACCGTTATTATTCCTCACCATGGTCACTTTTACAATTTGTTACTGTTTGTTTTGTTTGACTCCATTAGTTTTGACTCCAGGATGTCGGACAGATTTTCAGGTTTCATAAAGTGGGTTTCCTGTGGGCATAAGATCCCAAATTCTGATGCCCACAAGGAATGTCTATACTGTTTGGGCCCAGCACACATGGACACAGATTATGACATATGAGCGGGTTTCTCGAGCTCTTATTGATTGGAAGAACAAATTTATTCTCTAAGGCCTTCTTTCTTCTAAGTCTTCTCCTGTTGCTGGGGCTCAAACCTCTAAGAAGCCTGCCAAACAAAAAAAAAAGATGGTTTATCCAAGGACAAGGAGACTCTTAAAAGGACTCCTGATCGTTTTTCTGCTTTAACCTCAGCTCCTTCATCAGAGCCTCCAACCAAAGTTTTAAAAGGACAGATACTACTGTCCAAGACTGAAAGAGCCCCTCAGATCTGTACTCCTCCTTTGACATCCGAGCCTGTTTCTTCTGGGCATCCCGCTCTCTTTCTTGAGCATGCACCCAGAAGGCATTCCGGAACCCCTTCTACAGCTTTATCTCTTCGATCCTCCAGGAGCCTATCTGAAGCAGATGTGGAGAGGATGATGAAGTTTTTTGGGACCCAGATAGAAATGGGAATCCTTTCACCTCCAATCCCCTCGGGGCTTGAGAGTCTACCTCGAACCACACCACCATTGATTTCTCCTTCTCTAATCCGTCCTTCAATTTTGGAATCGTCAGATCCAAAATCCTTGGTGGTATCTTCGGATCTGAAGATTCTTGTTTCTTTGACTCATTGGTTCCTCTGAGTTGACTGGCACCAAGCATCTCAGAAGTGAAGTGTTGGTGCTGGCTGTGGGGTGTTGGAATTCGCTCTGAAGCTTTTGGAGCTGTCTTTTCCCCTGAGAGCATCAGCATTAGATAGCTGTGGTCTGACTTCCTCCTCTGGTGGAGTGCTGATGGGGAGGCAGGGGCTAACTATTTAAGTGGGTTCAGTTTCGGATCATTCTGTTTCTGTGTTAACTAGACACTCTGCTTTCAAGGTGGTGAAGAGAGTTTTCTTTAGGTCTAGAGAACAGACACTGTTGCCCTATTCAGATCAGACATCTTTGCCTTATTCGGTTTTGTGTCTTGAGCCTCTATCATCCTTCCAACGAGCCTACATGATCAAGTCTCCAGCCAACTCTTCAGGGTATTTATCTCTTCCGATTCTTTCCTGGAGTATCCCACTGAGGGAAGTCCCTCAGAAAAGGATGTGCAAAAGGAGGCAGTTAGATTCCCCACAGGAATCTGTCATCAAAGACACTGATTTTGATTCGGGGGAGGGGACCTTCAGATCACCACCTGATGACATCTCCTTTGGAGACATCCTGGAGCTAAGAGGTGGCTGGTCTCCTAATAACTCTTCCCAAGAGGAGTCTGTGTTTATGGAGGCTTTCCAGTCTGGCCCATCTAACTCCTGGGTGATTCCTCCTGGCCGATTAGCTTCTAGACCCGATCTCACTGTGGGTGTGGAAGGAAAATGGACACCATTGAGCCAACTCCTAATTGACCAGATAAAATTCTTCCATCTCCAAAAGACCTTGCACATTGGAGCAAGGGAATTCCTCTTGATGCCATGGTTGTTGAGGCAGCCACAAGAAAGGAACTGGCGGAACAGAGTTCCTCTGTCCATCCCCCTAACAGGGAGTCTAGGGGACTGAACATGTTTAGGAACCATGTCTATGTTTCAGCGACCTTTGTTCTTAGGTCGCTGAATTATTTGGCACACTTTACAAGACTTCATCGAGATTTGATAAAGGAGCTCGCCAAATCTCTGTTTGGGTCCCTGATTTTCCAAGGAAGGGAATAGAATTTCCTTACAGCCAGCTACCCTCCAATCTATATCTAATTTGTCCATATCTAATTTGTCCATAAGGTTAATCTCTCACACCGAGGAAGGTGGTTCATGGACTTGCTGGTTCAGGCATATCCATTAGGAGACATGCCTGGATGCACTTGCGTGACTTTGTGGAACCACTTAATTCTTCTTTCATCAATGCTTCTTTTGACTGTTCTACTCTCTTTGGCCCAAAAGAGAAAGATGCACTCTCCAGGTGCAAACAAGAGAGAACGACCCTGTCTGCCATGAATGTACCCTTTTTACCCTCAAAGGTACTTTTCTAGAAACCAATGAGGTGGTAGAAAGATGCGGTTTAAAAAGTCCCAGGGTCCTTTCCAGGAATCACGTGGAGATAGCTTCCCCAGGTGCAGAGGGGGAAATTCTAATGGAAGATGCCTTCCTCATGGCAGAGGTGGGCCGCACAACCAGGAGTCTAGAGATTCTTCTCTGGAGGCAGTCGGGGGGGGGGGGGTACCTATCCCTGTACTACAGATCCTGGCTAAATTTCACAAAATCTTCATGGGTGCAGAATATCGTATCCAGAAGTTGCATCATACCATTTTCTCAACCTCCTCCAACTGTTCGGAAGAAAATCCCCGATGTTCCACCCAGTCAGAGGAAAGCAGCTTCTCTGGAAATTAAAAAAGCTGCTAGAAAAAAAGTCATCCAAGAGGATCCCCTCAGACCAGAGTGGAACCGAAACTTATTCAAGATTCTTCTTTGTGCCAAAAAAGGCAGGGGACTTTAACAGTTCTAGTAGATCTCAGCATATGTAGATCTCAGCATATTAAACCAGTTAAGTTCCAGATGATCACAGTACAGTCCATTCTGTCATTTCTGCAGAAGGATGACTGGATGTGCTTGATAGACCTTCAGGATGCAACCTGTCACATCAAAATGAGCCGACACTCCAGGAAATACTTACACCTCTGGATGGTGGCCAGTCATTGTCAATGTAGAGCACTGTCCTTTGGTCTCTGCACAACTCGCAGGGTGTTCACCAAATGCATGGCAGTCTAGCATCTCACTTGAGACTGCTGGAGTTCCATGTGTTTCCTTGTCTAGATGACTGGTTCCTGACTGCTTCAAACAGGCATCACCTGATTCAAACAAAGGACTACTTACTCCAGCTGTTCTCCCACCTGGAAATATCAGTCTGTTACAACAAATCTCAACTCACATCAACTCCCATGTCTGGAGCTCATAGATGCTCACTTGAATAAGTCACTGAGATAGCCTCTCTCCCTCCATCTTAAATAGACAGCTAGCAATCTCAGGTCAAGGAAGTGGTTTAAAATTCTTCCCTTCTGGCCTGACTGATGCTTCAGGCTTTGGGTTCCATGGCAGCTGCAGTCACCTTTATCTCACTGGCCAAGTTCCATATGAATCCGCTTAAATTGTAGCTCCAGTACTTGAGGCTGTGCTTGCTTCTGCTGGCACGTTATGACACTGAATGCAGGGCCAGAAGAATATGTCTAGCCCTACATTCCCTATTCCTTTTTTGCCATTCATACAGTCTTAATCCTAACTAACTATCTGATATTGTTAATCCTCATTCTTTCCTTACATATGGGTATCCGTTCCGACCTCGGAACCAAGCCGGCCATCTTCCAAGCTCGCGTCAGCTGCAAACTCTTGAGCTAAACTCTTGCCCAGAATTCCCCTCTCCGTTACCTCAGATTTCGTTTGCCGCATCACCATTCTGTCGTGTCAAGCTGCTTCTCTTGAGCCAAGTATAGATATTTCTTGTCAGACTACTCTAATATAACCTTTTCTGTCAGAAAAGTTTCTAATTTGTTGTCTCTTGCCCTATCGCATTTAGCGACCTGTATCTTCTTGAGTTTCCTTCTCTTTACTCTGCACTTTTACTGCAAAGTATTTTCTCCCTTACCATCATTGGTAAACCCTTCTTTTCTTCATTACCTTTGGGTATTCTTTCGTACCATTGCTGGTACCCTTTCTTCTGTCTCCTTTTCTATCATGGCAGATAAAAAAGGTAGTCCAGGATTTAAAAGGTGTTCAGATTGTGAACACAAATTGCCTACATCAGATGCACACTCTGTGTGTGTTTATTGCTTGGGTGTTTCTCACTTATCTGTTGACCTGCCCTGTGGTATTTGTAAAAATGTTTCCAATAGAACTTTGATTGAGAGGAAAAATAAGTTGTTGCTGAAGGGACTTCTTAAATCTCCCTTTTCAGAGGCTATTTCTGGGTCGGAGGCTTTAACCCCTCGTAGAGCCTATAAGAAAATATTGGATGATCCTACAAATGCAAAGTGTCTGCCTTCGTCCCCGGCTGGGGACTCCCGCCAACCAAGACCTAAGAAGACTAAAGTTTCTGCTTCGGAGCTCACTCAGTCGGCCCCAGCACTTTCGGTGCCTAGGCCTTCGGCTCCATCAATGATTTCGGCTCAGTCTACTTTAGCCTTTACTATATTGGTACCGAGGGGCTCCTCAGTTCAGACTACTGCGACTACTAAATCAGCACAGACTGTTCAGTCGGCGCAGACCTTGACCACGTCGGCTCCGACATCTTACTCTGAACCGACGCCTCAGTTATTGGCACCGATTTTGTCAGTTCCAGCTTTGGTACCAGCACCCACTTTGGCACTGATCTTTTTGTCAGTGCAGACCGTGACCTCGGCACCAATGATTTCCTTGGTGCAGACACCCGTAGCCCATTCTCTCTCGGCACCGTTGTTCTCAGTGCGGACTGGTGAGGTGGGCACCGAGCTTCTCTTCTGTTGACAGATCTGTTTCTTCCTCAGCTGTCTCTGTGAGGTCCACTAGAAGCCTTTCTGAACACAACGTGTTGCGTCTTGTGGATCAAGGGCTTCTGGCCAGAGGTATCCCCCCCCCCCCCCAGGACTTATCCTTCCTTGGGAGGTGATCACCCATCACCAAAGACCCCTTCTTATTCTCCTCCTTCATTGCCTTTGAAGTCCATTGATATAGCACAGTCTTCCCCCTCTACAGTTCCCTTTACCGACCTCAGTAAGGAACCGCAGTTGCCTTCGTGGCAGGAGAGTTTTGCTATGACCCAGGATGATAGTTGTGACATGTGTAATTTGTTGTTTCACAGCCATCCGGAGACTCCGGGTCGGCAGGCTGATCCACTTAGGGCAGGGGTGACCCCTGTCCTGGACACTCTCACCCCTCTTCAGGTGGACCAGCCTTCCAACTGATGGAGAAGGCTCTGACTTCTGCTGGCGATACTGTGCTGTCTATCTCCCCGCCCTCCTCTGGACCACTTTGTTCACAAGTCACACCTAGCGGACACTGGGCACAAGGGCCTCAGGACATATTCCCACAGGAAACCCCCTTTCCATTGTCTTCCCCAGCTTCCCCCTCTGAGGAAGTTCACCGGAAAAGTTTGTGCAAGAGGAAGCATATGGACTCCACAGAGGAGTCCCTCACTGAGGACACAGACTTTGATGATGGGGAAGGATCCCCTCGGTCACCCTCTGAGGTATCCTTTGGTGATATTCTCGAAATCCTTAAACAGAGAGGTGACTGGCAGCCCTCTAATCCGACATCTGAGGAGTCTGTGTTCTTGCAGGCTTTTTGCACCCAGCCCCCTACCTCTTGGGTTACTCCACCTGCCGATGAACTTGTCCGGCTCATCGTGCAGCGTGTGGAAGGCTCCTGACACTGTTGAGGCTATTCCTCAGAGGCCAGATAAGATTTTGTCCCCTCCTGCTATGGATCCCCATTGGTCTAAAGGTCTTCCTGTGGATGCTGTGGTGGTGGCGGCCGCAACCAAAAAGGATCTGGCGGAAGAAGAAAGCCAGACTGTCCATCCACCCAACAAAGAGTCACAGGCCCTGGACAGGATAGGGGAGTGCACCTTTGCATCAGTGACTTTTGCTATCAGGTCCCTGAATTATATGGCACACTTTTCCAGGCTTCAAAAGGGTTTAATTTCCGAGCTCTCTGAAACCTTGGCTGGTGCCGTGTCTGATGAGGTCCGTGACAAAGTGGCCTCTCAGTTGGCCGCCACCATTGTGTCAATATCTAACTCCTCCATGTGACTGATATCTCATGCATCAGGAGGAGCAGCTAGATTGGCGGGTTCAGCTGTGGTCTTGAGACGGCAAGCCTGGATGCGCTTGTGCAATTTCGCGGAACCCTTTAAGGCTTCCTTTCTTAACGCTCCCATTGAAGCCTACTCGTTGTTTGGACCCATAGTTAAAAACACACTGGCCAGATGTGAACAGGACTGTAAGACCCTTTCTGCCATAGGTGTCCGTTATTCTTCCCCTCAACGTGCTTTCTCCCAAAACCAAAAGAGTGGGAAGATATGGTTCAAGAAGTCTTAGGGTCCTTTCCGTGACACACAGGCAGAGTTCTCTCCTAGAAGCAGAAGGGGAAACTCACAGGAAAGACTCCCCTTTCGTGGCAGAGGGGGTCCGCATAACCAGGGTTCCAGGGACTCTTTTCCTGGCCAATCTTAACAGCGCTCCTGAAGAGCGGCCCGACTCCTTTCCTCTGGAGGTGGTTGGGGGTCATTTCTACTTGTACCCTTCTGCCTGGCTAACCATCACCACCAATTCTTTGGTACAAAGTATTATAACCAGGGGTTATCATATCCACTTCGATCTTTGTCCTGTCCCTTCAAAAAACCTTCCCGACGTTCCACCCAGTCAAAGGGAAGAAGCAGCACTAGAGATAGAAAAGCTGCTAAGAAAAAGAGACATCCAAATAGTCCCTCCAGACCAGATAGGATCCGGATTCTACTCAAGACTATTTTTGATGCCAAAGAAAACTGGGGACTGGAGACCAATTTTGGATCTCCGTGTATTGAACAAGTTTGTAAGAGTACAAAAATTCCGGATGGTCACAATACAGTCTATCCTCCCATTTTTGGAAAAAGACAATTGGATGTGCTCTATAGATCTTCAAGATGCGTACTACCACATAAAAGTGGACAGGCCATCAAGAAGATTTCTGCGCTTCCGTGCGGGAGGCTATCACTACCAGTTAAGAGTACTGCTCTTCGGACTCTCTACAGCCCCCATAGTGTTCACAAAGTGCATGGCAGTCATCACCGGTCTACAAGGATTCCAGGTGTTTCCATACCTAGACGACTAGCTTATCTCCGCTCCCACCAGACATCTATTGGAAGAAGCCCTGGCATACTCTCTCCTCACTGCACAAAGGCTAGGCATAACCATAAACTGGCAAAAATCCAATCTCACCCCATCTCAGTCCACAGAATTCATAGGGGTCATCTTGGATACAAAGAATTGCAGAGCATAGAATTCCAAGGATAAAGCAACAACTGATCCCAATCTTTTCAAGGGAGAAATCCACAGCTCACTCTGTCCTACAGCTGTTGGGTTCCATGCACAAAGGCTAGGCATTACCATAAACTGGCAAAAATCCATTCTCACCCCATCTCAGTCCACAGAATTCATAGGGGTCATCTTGGATACAAAGAATTGCAGAGCATCCATTCCAGAGCATAGAATTCCAAGGATAAAGCAACAACTGATCCCAGTCTTTTCAAAGGAGAAATCCACAGCTCACTCTGTCCTACAGCTGTTGGGTTCCATGGCAGCCTCCATCACCATTGTCCCCCTGGCCAGTTTTCATATGAGGCTTCTACAATGGCTACTGCTCACCCAATGGTATCCTTTTCAGCATCCTCTTTCAGTCAAGATTTGAGTAACCCACAGGTGCAAACAGGATTTAAATCGGTGGATGACCCACAACCCGTCACAATGGTCTCACCCCTTCTCCCCCCAGCAGCCCAAGGCTACAGTGACTATGGATGCCTCCCTGATTGGGGGGGGGGGGGCTATATCAGGGACAGACTGTCCAAGGCACTTGGTCCGAATTGGAGGCCCAACTGCATATAAATGTTCTAGAGCTGAGGGCTGTGCTTCTGGCGTTGCAAGCATTCCAAGCATTCCATCCCCTGCTGCCATCTGGGACGATTGCAGTACAATCAGACAACATGGCGGTGGTCTTGTACATCAACAGACAAGGTGGAATCAAATCTTACCCCCTTTGTCGAGAGGCCATGAGGATATGGCAATGGGCGATGGCTACCAACAGTTTTTTTCTAGCAACACACATTCCCGGGAGTTCCAACGTGATAGCAGACAAACTCAGCAGGTGCATTCTACAACCTCACGAGTGGTCCCTGAATCCCTTGATAGCGGCGGAGATCTTCCACTGCTGGGGCCGTCCCTGCTGCAACCTCTTTGCATCCCCGACCAACTACAAATGCAGCAACTACTTCGCCCTGATTCCCTCTCCGGGACAGTCACCCAGGGACGCCGTAGTCCACGATTGGCCCTCGGGTCTTCTTTATGCATTCCCACTTATCTCCCTCATTCCCCAGTTTCTGAAGAAAGCCCGTTGGTTGAAGAGCAAGGTGATTCTCATAGCACCATATTGGCCTCATCAGATTTGGTTCCCCTTCCTTTGGCCTCACCTGCTAGATCAACCATGGATTCTCCATCCAGCCCCGGAGTTGATCTCGCATCCACAGAACCTGATTCATCCCAGCTTGTACAGCCTGAAGCTCACAGCTTGGCTCCTCCAATTCCCTTGATTGCCAGGCAGAATGATCTTTCTTTACCAGTATGGGACATTCTTATTGCATCTCATAACTCTTCCACTAGAATTACTTATCTAAGCAAGTTGAAAAGATTTACCTGTTGGCTGAAAGATAAACAAGTAAATCCCTTCTCAGCACCGGTGTCGATAATACTAGAGTATCTGGCTGACCTATTTCAATCGGGTCTATCGGCCTCTACCATTAGAGTTTATTTGGCTGCAATATCTAATTTCCATGAAGGTGTCCAAGACTCCTCTCTTATGTCACACAAATTATGCAAGACCTTCATAAAAGGTGTGAATCATTTGAAGCCCCCTTTTAGAGAACCTATTCAACCATGGGACCTGTCATTAGTTCTACAAGCTCTGACAATGCCACCATTCGAACCAGCTTCTTCTTGCGACCTCAAATATTTGTCATGGAAAACCTTGTTTTTGGTCGCCATTACCTCTGCCAGACGTATCTGTGAGCTTCAAGCCTTATGTATCAAGAGTCCATACTTGATTTTTCATAGAGATAGAGTGTCTTTGAGAACTAATCCTTCTTTTCTGCCAAAAGTGATCTCTGAAATGTCCATTAATCAAACCATTGAATTGCCGGTTTTCTTTCCCAGTCTTTCAAACAGAGGAGAGTATTGCCTACATTCCCTAGATATTCACAGGCAACTTCGCTTCTACTTGAACAGGACTAGGTCCTCTCGTAAATCTGACCAGTTATTTTCTGCCTTTTCTGGACCTAGATTAGGATCTGCTTTTGCTAAGGTCACATTGACTAGATGGTTGAAAGACTGTGTGACCTTCATTTATACACAATGTAATATCCCTTTGCCTACTACCATAAAGTCTCATTCGACAAGGTCGGTGGCAACTTCTGCTGCCTTCCATACCAGAGCTTCTTTACATGACATCTGTGCAGCTGCAACTTGGGCTACACTTCATACCTTCATCAATCATTACAAATTGGATTTGGCCTCCAGGGGAAGAGAATCTTTTGATTCTATGGTGCTCAGGAATGTCCTTCCATGAGAACCTCCCAGGAATAGAGGTAGCTGGGGACTCTGTCCCATATGTAAGGAATGAACGAGGATTAACAATATCAGATAAAGAAGTTATGTCTTACCCTAACGTTCCATCTGTATCCTCGTTCAGTCATTACGACCCTCCCTTCTTCCCCCTCCTGTGGCTTCGAGTGGATCTCACCATCCAGTTCTTTTAGGTCATTTGACCAGAGGTAGCCTCTATTAACTTGCAAACTCAATCTGAGGTAACAAGGAGAGGGGAATTCTGGGTAAGAGTTTAGCTCGAGAGTTTGTAGCTGACATGAGCTTGGAAGATGGCCGGCTCGGTTCCAAGGTCAGAACCAATACCCATACGTAATGACTGAACGAGGATCAACAATACAGATGGAACGTTATGGTAAGACATAACTTCTTTTTCTTGGAAAGCTGTTGTGATGTTCTTCGTGTTTCACTGTTGCAGTCATCACATTTGGGTTATCTGCTTGCAGTAGCCCTCAGTCGGCCTGATTGTCATAGTCCTGGGTCCTGTGTCGGTTGCTGTCTCATCTTCCATGATGTCAGGTAGTCAAGGGTATAAAGCATGCAGCTGACGCCATCAGTCTTTCTTGCTGTGCGGTGCCCAAAGCAGAAGCAGTTCGCAAGTGCCGGTCGGCCGACTCCTGAAATTTTTGTTTTCCCGTTTCAGAACCGAAGTCTTAAACTAAAGCTAAGTACCCCGTTGGGGAAACTTTTTCTTGCTCTAAACCAATGTCCATAAAAGTCAATAATTATATTTCTTGTGGAAAGCAAATACCTCATAAAGATTTTCATTCGTACTGTATTCCTTGCCTAGGCCCTGACCACGACGTACCTCGCTGTCGGTTTTGTGCCTTATTTAAACAACAAACTATTCGTCGTCTGTATATTTACACTTCTAAATATGTTGGTACTTGGTTCAATTACCCAGATATGGCTTCGGTAAGCCACCCGACTACCGACTTTCCAAAACAACGTAAAGATAAAGACAGAGACAGGCCACCTAGGTCCAAAACTGCCGAAAACGCTTCTTTTACACTTCTAAATATGTTGGTACTTGGTTCAATTACCCAGATATGGCTTCGGTAAGCCACCCGACTACCGACTTTTCGAAACAACGCAAAGATAAAGGCAGAGACAGGCCGCCTAGGTCCAAAACTGCCGAAAACACTTCTCCTGAGCAAGTCGCCAGTACTCAGTGAGGCGCTTTTGCAGCCCCTGATACCCGCTACTTCAGATTCGCAGGCCTCTACTGAGACCCATTCAGAGTCCGGTATGCCACGAGATGCTTCAACTGTGGAACCTGCAGATGTCTCTACCTTGGATGGGTCCGGAGCCGCTGTGCAGGCACCGGCTTCTGTGGGTGTATTCAGGTCTACTGACTTGCATATTAAACCAACGCCATCTTCTTCTTCAAGGCCTAAAACTCTATCCATGCCTAGAAAACCAACGCCCAGACTGCATGGTCAGGCCTCTATGCATAAAAAACAAATGATAAGAATGGCTGAAGACGTTATTACTTTGGCTTATCTACTGCACCCAGGGTATTCACAAAGTGCCTAGCTCCAGTCATTGCATTTTGCAGGCAAAGAAATATTCAAATATAATCATACCTGGACAGTTGTCTAATTCAGGCAGAAAGTCAGGACATACTATTGAATCATCTGGCATTTGTACAAAAGGTGCTAACTTCTCTGGGGTACACCATAAACGAAAATAAATCGCATCTTGTACCCTGCCAACAAATTGTATTCCTGGGAGCAAGCTTGAACACAACTTTCCAGATGGCTTTCCTCACACCAAAGAAACAAGTTCATTTGACAGCTTACTTCAAACTAATGGCCACAAAGACCCTGATATCTGCAAGACAAATACTGCAAGCCTTGGGGTTCATGGTCTCCTGCATTCTCTTAATTCCATATGCAAGACTGCATATGAGGAAACCTATATGGTATCTAAAAAGACTATGGTGTCAACATTCTCAGGATCTAGAAGTAATGATTCCTATCATACCTTGCCTACAGTTGGAGTTCCTGTGGTGGGCAGAGGCCTGCCACCAAAACAAGGGACTGCCATTCACTCTACCGCCTGCTGCCCAAACCCTAACAGATGCAGGGCAAATGGAACCCAAGTCAAATGCACCTGCATATTAATCAAAAAGAAATGTTAGCTGTACAGAATGCTCTGACAGCCGTCAAGGACCACATTCTTCCAAGACAGTTAACGGTAAAGACGGACAACACCACTTATGTGGTACGTAAACAAGCAGGGGGGAACCCACTCATACCCTCTCTGCTGACTAGCCATGGCTCTGTGGAACACAGCCTTGAGCTACCAAGTGCACCTACAGGCTCAATTCCTGCCAGGAAAGCTAAATACACTGGCAGATAAACTAAGCAGAAATCTCATGGACCCACACCAGTGGAAACTGGAACCAAAGACATTCAACATGTTGATAAACAAATGGGGGAGCCCAGAGATAGACCTGTTTGCCTCCTCCCAGAACTACCAATTGGACAAATTCTGCTCAAGGACAAACACAAGCAAGCTCGGAAAGTGGATGCCCTGTCCTTCACCTGGAAAAATCTTTTAGTGTATGCCTTTCTTCCTCTGCCTCTCCTCTCCAAGGTACTACTAAAGATCAAACAGGACAAACCAAGGACGATACTGATTGCACCAGACTGGCCACATCAACACTGGTACCCACTCTTGCACAGTGTGTCACTGCTGGCACCATGGCACCTGCCTCAGACCCCACTACCCTGCTGTCTCAGCAGGAGGGCCAGATTCTGCACCCTCAGCTTCGAGCCCTGAACCTGGCAGCCTGGCTAATTACATGATCTCTCAGTTACCATTCCTCAGTAAGCAAGTGTTGGATGTCATTCTGGAGGCAAGGAGGCCTAGTACTAGAAAATCTTATGCTGAAAAATGGAAAAGAATCTGTTCCTGGAACGAATCTCAGGGGATGGGCACAGCAACGCCCAATTTACCTCAGATTCTTCAATGCTTGACTGAGATGCTGCACAAGGGCCTTTCCTTTTCCTCCATCAAAATTCATGCCTCAGCCATTTCAGCTCATTACAACACAGAACCACCCCTCTTGTCCCATCCACTGCTCATGCAGTTCCTCAGAGGGGCGAAAAAATGACCACCCAGGAGAGCCCTAACTCCAGCCAGGGAACCTTATCTTTGTATTTGAAAAACTCACTCTACCTCCTTTTGAGCCAGCTGCAAATGCAGAGTTGAAATTTCTTTCTTGGAAAACGGCCTTCCTTCTAGCCATCACTTCAGCAAGAAGGGTGTCTGAATTAGAGGCCCTTGCATCAGTGGAGCCTTTCATCATCTTTCATGCAGAGTGTCCCTCAGGACCAATCCCTCCTTCATGCCCACGGTAGTATCCAGTGTGGCTCTTAATCAGTCCATTCATTTGCCAACCTTCCTTTCCAATCCATAGAACAAAGGGGAGCATATACTGCACTCCTTAGATGTGCACAGACAACTTAGATTTTACTTGGACAGGACTAAATCTCTCATGAAATCTGAACAACTTCTGGTGGCATTTGCTGCAGGGGCAGAGGGGAAGGCCATTTCAAAGCAAACCATTTCTAAATGGATAGGCCATTGCATTCATTTCTGCAATAAGCACCGTGGAAAACCTATCCCACAGAGGATAAGACCACATTCAACCAGGGCTGCATCTACCTCTACAGCCTTTCTCAGAGGTGTCCCTACTAGGGACATCCTAGAAGCTGCTACCTGGAGTTCTGTACATACTTTCATCAAGCATTACCATTTGCCAATTTTGTCTAAATCCAGAGCTGGCTTTGCCACTGCAGTCTTGCAGGGCCTTATAGCTGGTCCTAATGCTATCTAATTTCCTCCTCCCATCCTTAGCTTTGGGAATCTACCCAAATGTGATGACTGCAACAGTGAAACACTAAGAACATAGTACAGTTGTGTACACTTACCATAAATGTAGATGTTAGAGTGTATTCACAGTTGCAGTCCTGATTACCCTCCCTCCAGCCCCCTGATTTATTTTGGCTATACCTCTATTCCTTTTTACTATGCTTAAAGCTTTTCGGTGTATTTGCTTTTTTGTTGGAGGTGTAACCTTGCATATATATATTTAATTGCTTCCCATTATGGGGGCACCTGACATCTGGGGCAAGAAAAACTGATATAATGGCGTCGACTGCATGCTTTATACCCCTGACTACCTGACGTCATGGAAGATAAGACAGCAACCCGACGCAGGACACAAGACTTTGATAATCAGGCTGACTGAGGGCTACTGCAAGCAGATAACCCAGATGTGATGACTGCAACAGTGAATGCACCAACATCTATATTTATGGTAAGTGTACACAACTGTACCTTTTGCTGCAAGCTTCTGTGTGAGGGACTGTCACGAGTGCCAGTGTTTCAGTCTGCCCCAATGAGAACCGGATATCTATATTACCTCATAAACTGCATTCACAGTGTCTTAGTCTGGTATACTGTGGTATGCTTATCATATATGAATGATCTGAACAAAATAGTTGAGCATATGTAATGGTTGTAAACTGTGTTTGGTGCTTAATATGATTTGGTTATTTTTTTTTAACTTACAAAAATGTAAAGGATATGGACATATGGGGAGCTGTACATTGTCAGAATGCAATTGGTGGTTCAGCATTGCATTGAACTTGTTTGGTCGATGTATGAAGAACAAAGTTAAAGTGGATCATCTTTGTGTGTGTGTGTGTGTGTGTGTGTGTGTGTGTGTGTGTGTGTGTGTGTGTGTGTGTGAATGGGATTTAGGTATGGGGTGAGTTGCTGCCAGTAACAGAGGTTTTCCGTATTCCTTACTGCTGTGCGGAATCTGAGTTCTGTACTAATTATTGGGGTATGGGGGACGGGGTATTTGCCCCCAGCAAAAACAATGTTTTATTTGTTTGTCTATTTTAAGTATTTTCATGTTTAGATTAACTGGGTCAATATATTGAAATGTGAAATTGGTAAATGTCGATGTTTCTATAGCCCCTGATGTGTAATAACATTCTGTAACATATTGATTTGGCTAGCATTAAACTATTAGGGATAATTTGGGGGAAAGATCATGTGTGTATAATGAGCAAAGGGATACTTTTATAATTGTTATTATTATTATAATACTCTAAAATGGAGAATTCTTTAATTGTTTAAGAAAACAGTTTTGTATTGAAGATTGTAGTCACTTATTTTGGAAATGTTCCTTTTCCAAAAAGTAAAGAAAACTTGCTATTGAATGTATTTTTGAGTTTATTTGGGGTTGCAGGCTAAATCCCATAAAAAGAAATGTATTATATTGTAACTCATAGAATGATCATTTAGAGCTTAAAAATCGTATTGTATTTCTTGCATCTGTACATGTACAAACTGTTAAAAATGTGCAGAATAAAGAACATGATATACTTGAATATGTATTGTGGAGAAATACAAGAAAGGTTGGGAAAGTTCTAGCAGTGGAATGAGACATTCATAAATAATTATACATCTGATGTTGTAAATCTTTATTCATTCCTTAATGATAGGACTTCGGTTCCATCCTCGGAACCGACACAGCCGTTTCCAAGCTCACGCCAGCCAAAAACTCTCAGCTAAGACCTACCCACAATGCCCCTCTCATAGTCTCTTCAGATCTCATTTGCCGCGTTCCTCGTCAGATGTGCCAAGCCTTCTCTCTCAAAGCCAAGTGTAAAATTTGTGTATTTTTGTGTAGTTTCTCTCAAAACTTTACCTTTTTTAGTCAGTCTCGTTAATTTCTCCTCTCGCCTGTAAACCGTTTCTGCTTCCTACCCTCTACATTTGGTAGTTACACTTATACCATTGTTGGTACTGTCCCTCTCTCCTACCTTTGGTAGGCCCTCCTTTACCACTTCTGGTATTTCTAGATACCATTGTCGGTACTGTTCTCTCCCCTTTTGTCTAACTTGCAAAAAAAAAAACTTTTGTCTTTTCACTTATTTCCTTTCTTGATAGTTTTTTTGTCAGCGTACATTATGTCAGAAAAAGCTAAACTGGGGTTTAAGCAGTGCGATAAGTGTGGGCGTAAGATGCCCAACTCAGACGGTCACACCCGGTGCGTTTGTGTGGGCCTGGACCATATAAATGCTTCATGTGACATCTGCTCTATTTTCAGTAATTGCACTCTAGCTGAGCGCAAAAACAAACTGATTTTAAAAGGTTTAATAAAAACGCCTTTTTCGGAGGCTCTCTCTGGGATGGAGGTCTCGACACCTCCTAAGACCAAAAAACACAAGGAGAAACGGAGTCACTTGGTCCCTACATCCCCATCCATTATGGAACAAAGTCCACACTGAGTTTCTCCCGCTCCTTCGACACAGACTACTTCGGCACCAGGCTCTGTCTTCTCCCCCTGTGCAATCTCTGATGTTGACTCCTGTTACGGTTCCGGCTTCAGCACCATCAGCTTCGGTGCCGATCTTGGTTCTGACAATGACTTTGACAACCATACCTGCTCCAGCACTATCCCCGGCACCGATAGCTTATTCGACTCCACAAACTTATGACCCTGTCGGTTCCAAAGGTTGAACACCTCTCAAGAACCAGATACTCTCCAACCTACGACCCTTTTTCTGGACACCAGTGTAGCCCCTGACTCTCCTTCAGCAGCCTCCTATAGATCCACCAGGAGCCTTTCAGAACAAGATATGGTGCGGGTTGTGGACCAGCTTCTGATTGCCCCCTGCTAGACCTTCCATACTCTTTGGAATGGAACCTTTCACAGCATACCCTCCAGTATATCCTCCTCCAGTCTCTTCCCAGGCTCCGGAGACCTCTGTACCGATGACTATTCCAGTGCATACTGTCTCGGCTCTGACTGCGGAGTTTCCCCTGTCAGCACCGACTGCCCTTGGAGCATCGGCTCCATTGGAGCCAGTGCACTCTCGGAGCAGTGTTTGTACTGTTGGCACCGTGGTTCATAGTTCGGTGCCTATTTTTTCGCTGGCACCGCCTTATGTCTACGGCTCCACCGACCACTACCAGTCCTCTCATAGCTCCTCACCTGGAGGCAGGCTCCTCAGGGCGGGGTATGACCCCAGTTCCGAGGTTGTCATTCTCTATTCCGGGCTCCCATCCCTCCTCAGGCAGGCCTGCTTACCAGGTGATGGAGAGGGTCCTTGCCTCCACAAACTCGCACTCAGCACCAATGGCACTGACACCAGAACCCCCCTCTAGTATGCAGCTGTCCCAACCCCCTACTCTAGGATCCTGAGCACGGGAGCCACAAGACCTTCCCTTAAAGGGAACTCTTTCTCCGGAGTCCTCCTCAGAAGACCCCAGTGGGGAGCCACCCCGGAAGAAACAGTGCAAGAGGAAGCACCTCGATTCCCCTAGGAATCTATCACTGAAGACCTAGATTGCGATGAGGGAGAAGGGTCCTCACGGTCTCCCGCAGAAGAAGCAGAGGGAAGACTGGAAGTCCTCTAACCCTTCTTCGGAGGAATCCTTGCAGGCCTTCCGTGCCCTGCCATCTACTTCAGTGTGCCTGGAAGGTCTCGGGCAACGTAGAACCTGTCCCCCGGAGGCTGGAAAAAAATTTTATCCACCCCCGAAGACCAGCCCAATTGGTCCTAGCAGTTGACAGTTGATTCCATGGTTGTGGCGGCGGCCACCAAGAGGGAACTGGCAGAAGATAGTTCCACTGTTCATCCCCCAAACAGGGAGTCTCAAGCCATGGACAGACTGGGGAAGCGACCTATGCTTCAGCGACCTTTGCCATTCGGTCGCTGAACTATGTGGCACACTTCACTCACCTCCAAAGAGACCTAATTTCTGAAATGTCTACCTCTTTGGTGGGGGTACTGCCTGATGAGGTTCGTGACACTCTTGCCGTAGCTAGCTACCCTAGAATCTCTCTCGAACTCCTCGATGCGATTGATATCTCACACCACCGAGGGGGCAGCTTGAGCAGCTGCATCAGGCAACATCATGAGACGTCATGCTTGGATGCGTTTGTGTGATTTCGCAGCCCCTTTAAAATCTTGCTTCATCAATGCATCTGTCGACGAATTTTCACTCTTTGGTACCAAAATACGAGACCCACTAGCACGAAATTAGAAAGACGGAAAGACCTTGTCTGCTGTGGGCATACGTTTTTCCACCCCCCAGAGGTTCTATTCCAGCAACCAGAGGACAGGGAAATTGTGGTTCAAAAAGTCCCAAGAATCTTTTCATGATGCTCGTGGTGAGCAATCTCCCCAGGGCAGAGGGGGCAACTCATCTGGAAGATGCCCCTTTCGGGTCAGATGGGGTCTGAATAACCGGGGAGCTAGGGATTCCTTCTCCGACCGAACCTACCAGCGTTCCTGAGCAGTGGCTCACTTTCCTCTGGAAGCAGTTGGGGGTCATTTTTTTCTCTGCACCTACCGGCCTGGCAAGGCTACCACATCCCATTCGATCTTACCCCCCAGACCCGTCAAAGGAATCCCCTATGTTCCACCCAATCAGAGGGGAGGTAGCAGCCTTAGAAATAGAAAAGCTGCTAAGAAAGAGTCATCCAGCCAGTCCCACCTGACCAGAGAGGATCCAGGTTTTACTCTAGGTTCTTTTTAGTGCCAAAAAAGACAGGGGACTGGAGACCAATCCTGGATCTCAGCCTATTGAACAAATTTATAAAACCTCAAAAATTCCGGATAGTCACAGTACAGTCCATCCTACCTTTTCTAGGGAAGGACAACTGGATGTGCTCTATAGATCTCCAGGACGCGTATTACCACATAAAGATGGACCGGTGCTCCCTGAGATTTCTCTGCTTTTGGCTGGGAGCCAATCACTACCAGTTCAGGGTACTGCCATTCAGTCTCTCAACAGCCCCCCCCCCCCCTGAGTGTTCACCAAATGTATGGCAGTTGTAGTAGCTCATCTTCGACTACAAGGATTCCAGGCGTTTCCGTATCTAGATGATTGGCTCTTTACCGCCATGACCAGGAATCTTCTCATCCACAGCCTCTCTTACACTAAAGGCCTTGCTGTCCACTTCGGGATTACGATCAACCAGGACAAATCTCAAATGTCCCCAACAAAATACACTGGAATTTATTCGAACAATCTTCGACACAACATCCTGTCAAGCTTCCCTCCCTCCTCACAGGCTTTCAAAAATAAGAAATCAGATTGAAGTTCTTCTTCCACAGACTTTTTTGTACCCGCACACCTTGTACTACAACGTTTTAGGCTCTATGGCAGCAGCTGTTACTCTAGTACCACTGGCGAAGTTGCACATGAGTCTATTACAGTGGCTACTTTCATCATAATGGTCGATCTTAACCCACCCACTCCACCACATGATACGCCTTACAAACCTTTGCAAGAAAGAAAATTATATGGTGGATGAAGTCAGAATCAAATCTTTGGTGTTGACCATTCTGTTTCCCCAGCCCAGGACCACGGTGACCACGGATGCATCCCTGTTGGGGGGGGGGGGTCATTTCCAGGGAAAGACTGTCTAAGGCACCTGGTCCCCCATGGAGGCTAATTTGCACACAAATGTCCTGGAATTGAGGGCTGTTCCTCTTAGCATTGCAAGCGTTCCATCTATCCCTCCCTTCTGGGGCCATTGCAATTCAGTCGGGCAGCATGTCATTCATCTGGTATATAAACAAGGTGGAACCAGGTCTTACCCCCTGTGTCGGGAAGCCATGAGGATTTGGCACTGGGCGATGGCTTCCAACCGCTTTCTTATAGCAAGGCACATGCCCGGGAGTTACAACCTTATTGCGGACAATCTGAACAGGAACATCCTGATGCTTCACAAGTGGTCCCTCAATCTTGTAATAGTGGATCAGATCTTCCGCCATTGGGGCAGGCCTTGCTGTGATCTGTTTGCTTCCCCTCTAAACAACAAATGCAGAAGTTACTTTGCTCTGATCCCCCCCTCAGGGGGAATCACCGAGGGATGCGCTAACGCACGATTGGCCCCCGGGTCTACTGTATGCCTTTCCCCCGTTTCCCCTCATCCTGAAATTCCTCCAGAAAGCTCAAAGGTTGAGAAGCAAAGTGATCCTCATTGCCCCTTATTGGCCCCATCAAGTCTGGTTTTCTTTCCTATGTCCTCATATTATTCACAGCCTGTGAATCCTGGATCAATCCCAAGGTCTGCTATCTCACCCTCAGTGACTGATTCACCCCAATCTCCACAGCCTCAAGCTCACAGCTTGGTTCCTCCACTTCCAATGATTGTCAGGCTGCCCGATATTTCATCTCGTGTCTGTGAGATTCTTCTAGCTTCACACAAACCTTCCACCAGGAAAGTTTATTCTAGTAAATGGGCTAGGATGTTCATCGTGCATACAGCTGCAGTCATAACAGATGGGTTATCCTGCCGTCAGGCGGGTCCTCGGTCGGCCGAATTCCAAAGTCTAGGTCCGGCGTCGGTTGTCGTCGCTTCCTCCCTGACGTCAGTGCGGCAGGGGTATAAAAGAGGCAGCCGACGCCATTTTCTTCAGTCTTTCTTGCCGCGCGGTGCCCGAAGCAGAAGCAGTTAGCAAGTGCTGGTCGGCCAGCTCCTGAGATTTATGAAAGTATTTCAGCCAAAGTCTTCTTGAAAGCTAAGTACCCCGTTGGGGAAACTTTTCTTGCCTCAGACCGATGTCAGACAAAGTTAATAATTGTATTTCATGTGGGAAGCAAATACCGCATAAGGATTTCCACTGTTACTGTATACCTTGCTTAGGCCCAGACCACGATGTCTCGGCCTGACGTTTTTGTGCTAGATTCAACAAACGCACTATTAAGCGTCGGGCGGAGTTTGTCCTTCACTTTTTTGGTAAAAAATTTAATTATATTATGTCGTCGGATACTCCGACTCCAGTTTTGAGCAAAAAACGCAAAGATAAGGACCGGCATACGAGGTCCTCACCACCTACTGATACCACGCTAAGGCCAACTACCGGTTCTCCGGTACTCAGCGAGGCACCTATGCAGCCCCTGAGTACCGATGACGATGCATTAACGGTGTCTTCAGTACCCGAGGTCGCAGGCTCCTCAGCCCCCATTCCTACTACAGATACCGACGCCACTCCTGGCGGGGAAACTCAGAATTTAGACAGGCCTGCCATTTCTCAAGGGGTCTTCAGGCCTTCCTCCTTCTCTATTAAAGCCTTCACTAAATCTAAAACAACCATGAAAACCAAAAAACAGGTTCCTCAGACACCCGCTCAAGGCAACATGCCTAAAAAGCAGATGCTTAAAATGGCTGAGGATTTGATTACTCTTATCAGGGGTTCTCAACCCCCCTCTGACAAAAGGCCTAGATTAGAGGAAGACTACCCTTCCTCAGATCAAGCTTCTATTACCTCAGAACTATCTGAGGACCAGGATTGTGCCTATTCTCCATTCGAAGACTCTGATGCAGAATTCCCTCGGTCTCCCCCCTGAGGACTTCTCTTGTGGGGAAACCCTGCATACATTGAGGGAACACTTTCACTGGGAAGGCCAAGATTACTCAGATTCCAAGAAAAGGCTCAGGGAATTTCTTCTGCTCCCCCAGCATAGGCCTCTGGCTATCCCTCCTTAGATATATTGGATGATGTACACAGAAGCCAGCCTTAATCCTGATTCTTTGCCTCCAGCTCCTGTTAAACCAGACGGGTATTACCGGGTTCCTGATTCTCACCAGTTCCTACATAAAAGCCATACTGCTGACCCAGAAACTATTTCACAGGGTCCCAAGGGAATTAAGGCCTCTACTGCTAAAAACCCATTACCTTCAGAGAGAGATTCCAGATCTTTAGAAAGGTGGGGGAAAAAGGTGTACACCTCGGCTACTTTAACCATGAGGGTATTAAACTGTCAGTTCCATATGTTAAAGTATCAACAGATGTTCATCGTGCATACAGCTGCAGTAATCGCAGATGGGTTTTCAGCCGTCAGCGGTCCCTCGGTCGGCCGAATTCCAAAGTCTTGGTCCGGCGTCGGTTGTCGTCGCTTACTCTTCTGACGTCAGTAAGGCCAGAGTATATAAGACACAGCCGACGCCATGTTCTCCAGTCTTTTTTGCCGCGCGGTGCCCGAAGCAGAAGCAGTTCGCAAGTGCCGGTCGGCCAGCTCCTGAATTATGAAAAAATTGGAACCGAAGTCTTCTTTAAAGCTAAGTACCCCGTTGGGGAAACTTTTCTTGCCTCAGACCGATGTCAGAAAAAGTTAATAATTGTATTTCTTGTGGGAAGCAAATACCGCATAAGGATTTCCATTCCCGTTGCATACCTTGTTTGGGCCCAGACCACGACGTCTCGGGCTGTTGCTTTTGCGCTACCTTCAATAAACGCACTATCAAGCGTCGGACAGAGTTCGCCCAACACTACTTTGGTAAAGCTTTTGATTATAAGATGTCATCGGACACTCCGACTACCGTTTTGTCCAAAAAACGCAAGGAAAAGGACCGACACGCGGTCCCCGCCGACACCACGCCAAAACAGGCTACACGTGGTCCGGTTCTCAGCGAGGCGCCTTTGCAGTCCCTGACTACCAACGACACTCCTTTGGCGGTGTTCTCTGTACCCGAGACCGCTGGGTCCTCGGTCCTTTCCCAGACTACAACCGAAGCCCCTGCTAATGTCGAGCCTACTGATGTGGACAGGTCCACCTCCACCCATGGTGTATTTAGGCCCTCATCTTCTTTTTCAATAAAGGCTTTTACTAAATCCAAAGCAGCCAGGCATCCCACGAGGCCTGTTGCACAGGGCCCATCTCCTGGACCCATGCCTAAGAAACAGATGCTTAAAATGGCTGAGGATTTAATTACTCTTATCAGAGGTTCTCGGCCCCCTCCTGACAAGAGACCCAGAGTGGAGGAAGAATCTCCCTCTTCTGATCAGGGATCCATTTTATCAGAACATTCTGATGCAGAGGAACACTCTTACTCCCCTTTTGAGGATTCGGATGCAGAACAGTCCATTCCTTCTGTATCCCCTCCTGAGGATTTTTCTTTTGGGGAAACCTTGCACACTTTGAGGGAACACTTCCATTGGGAAGGCCAAGACTTTTCAGATTCCAAGAAAAGACTTAGGGAATTTCTTTGGTTACCTCAGCACAGACCTCTGGCTATACCCCCTGTTTTGGATGTCCTGGATGATGTCTATCAGGAGGCTTGCCTTAACCCTGATTCTCTGCCTCCTGCACCAGTAAAACCTGATAGGTATTACAGAGTACCCAGCTCTCACCAATTTCTCTACAAAGGCCATAATGCTGACCCTGAAACCATTTCACAAGGCCCCAAGGGATTAAAGGCCTCCACTGCCAAGAATCCACTCCCTGCAGAAAGGGAATCCAGATCTCTAGAAAGGTGGGGTAAAGGTATATACCTCGGCCACCCTAGCCATGAGGGCCTTAAACTGTCAGTTTCATATGATTAAATATCAACAGTACCTGTTATCACAATTAAGGAACAAAATGTCTCAACCTGAACAACCAGATTTAAAAGAGTTACAGGATATGATGCATAGTGCGGAGCAAGTGGGTAAACACACCTTACAATGTGGTTATGATGCCCTAGAGGCTTCCAGTAGAGCGGCTGCCACAGGATCAGTCATTCGCAGGCATGCCTGGCTTAGGGAACAAAATTTACCTGATCATGTGAAAGCTAAACTTCTTGATGCTCCTTTACAAAAGGATGTATTATTTGGTACTAATGCTGAGGACATACTACGGAAAATGGAAGAAAAAGCCAAGTCTATGCAAACTGTCAAAGCTTTCTTACAGGTCCAACCACCACGTTTTAGCAGAAATTGGCCTTCAAAAAACTGGTCCTTTCCAGCCACTGACAAGCCCCAAAGAGGCAGATACAGACGCACAAGGGGCAGAGGGCAATCACAAGGATCATATAGAGGCAGACAATGGCAATCTCCAGCACCAAGAGGTGGTGAAGACAGTGCACAACAATACAGGAAGCAAACCCAATGACTCCCTCATTTCCATGCCAAGCAAGTCTCAGCTGACAGCACCTTTGGGAGGGAAACTAGCATTATTTGCAAGCAATTGGCATATTGTCACAACAGACAAATGGATACTGGACATTATAAACAGAGGCTACAAATTTCAATTTCACACTCTTCCAAAAATGAGAGGCATGCCAAACCTGCCACAAAATCAAAGGGCAGAGGCACAACTGCAAATTTCAAAGCTCCTAAACATGAGAGCTATACAAAAGGTACCTACACTCCAACAAGGTCAAGGTTTTTATTCAAGACTTTTTCTGGTACCAAGAAAAGGAACCGACTGGAGACCCATTTTGGACTTATCCATCCTAAATACATTCCTACTCGTGCCAAAATTCAAGATGCTCACATTACAGCAACTTCTTCCCATGCTGGGCAAGGAGTTTTGGCTGGTAACATTGGACCTCAAGGAGGCATACCTGCATGTCCCAATCAGACAAAGCTGCAGAAGATACCTCAGATTTCTTGCAGGTTCAATCCACTATCAATTCTCTGCATTGCCCTTTGGCTTATCTACTGCCCAGAGTATTCACAAAGTGCCTGGCATCAGTGATTGCCTACTGCAGACTTCAAGGGATACAAATTTACCCTTATCTGGACGACTGCCTGATCCAAGCGGACAGCAAACGCATACTACTGGAACATCTGGCTTATGTGACACGGTTACTGCTTTCTCTGGGATATACCATCAACAAGGAGAAATCAAGACTAACACCATCTCAAAAAATAACCTTCCTGGGTGCCAACTTGGACACAAACACCCAGATGGCATATCTTACGCCAGAAAAACAAGGGCAACTATCTCAGTACTTCAAAACACTAGCAAGTACCAGGCTTACTGCAAGGAAAATCCTGCAGGCTCTGGGATTCATGGCATCTTGCATTCTTCTAATCCCATGTGCAAAGCTGCATATGAGGAAACTTCAATGGTACCTAAAAAGTCTATGGTCTCAACACAGTCACAGTTTGGAAGCAATTATACCAATAATTCCATGTTTGCAAAAGGAATTTCTATGGTGGGCCCAAGCATGTCAAGTAAACACAGGCCTTCCATTCTGCAAGCCTCAAGCAAAACAAGTCATAACCACAGGCGCCTCAGATTACGCCTGGGGCACATGAAGGACAGGTGCATTCAGGGCAGATGGTCCCAAAAGGAAAAGCACCTTCACATCAATCAAAAAGAAATGCTAGCAGTGATAAATGCAATTACAGCTTTCAAGGACTTCCTGCATCCAGGACAATTACTGATAAGAACAGACAACACCACAGTAATGTGGTACATAAACAAACAAGGAGGAACACATTCATACCCCTTGTGCAGACTAGCCATGACTCTTTGGAACTTGGCTCTGGAAAGACAAGTCGAACTTCAAGCACAGTACTTGCCAGGACTGGAAAACACACTGGCAGACACTCTAAGCAGAAATATGACAGATCCACACGACAGATCCACACGAATGGAAGTTACATCCTCAGGTGTTTACAGAGATAATCCAAGCGTGGGGGAGGCCAGACATGGATCTTTTTGCCTCCCACAGGAACCATCAACTGAAAAAGTTTTGTTCAAGGACCTTTCATCCAAAGGCCTGGAAAGTGGACGCCCTTTCATTCAGTTGGACAGCATGGACAGTTTATGCATTCCCACCTCTGCCACTTCTGCCCAAGGTGCTTTTGAAAGCAAGAACAGACAAACTGAGGATGATACTGATTGCTCCAGATTGGCCAAGGCAACACTGGTATCCACTCCTGAGGAGCCTAACGCATACTCCTCCCTGGTCCCTGCCTCTAATGCCTCTCCTACTGACTCAGAACAGCTACAAAACTCTTCAGTCAGCTGAAAACACTCAACCTCGCTGCATGGAAAATTCCTTGACACCACAACAGTCCCTACTCTCCAAGGAGGTGCAGGATGTCATTTTGGTGGCCAGAAGACCATCTACTAGAAAAGCTTACTCTGCAAAATGGAAGCGGTTTTGCTGTTGGAATGAGAAAAGAGGCCAGGACCCTAGAAAATTGAACTTGCCTCAGGTTTTACAGTACCTAGCTGAACTGCTGAACAGTGGACTTTCATTTTCTTCCATAAAAATACATGCCTCAGCCATTTCTGCAGAATTCAACACGGATCCTCCTTTATTCTCTCACCCACTCTTACGACAGTTCCTCAGAGGGCTAAGAATATAAGACCTCCAAGGAAGCAACCAATACCAGCCTGGGACCTTAATTACATACTAGAAAAATTAACATTGCCTCCCTTTGAACCTGCTGCCTCAACAGATCTGCAACATTTGTCCTGGAAAACAGCTTTCCTTCTGGCCATCACTTCAGCTCGTAGGGTTTCTGAACTACAGGCCCTCATGGCGGTGCAGCCCTTCCTCATCTTCCATCAGGACAGGGTTTCCCTCGTACCAACCCATCTTTTATGCCAAAAGTTGTATCCAGGGTATCCTTAAATCAAGCCATTCACCTACCTATCTTTTATCCTAACCCTCAAAACAAAGGGAGAGGCTGCTTCACACTTTAGACATCCATAGGCAGCTACGTTATTATTTGGACAGAACAAAGTCCTTCAGGAAATCAGAACAACTTTGTGTCCTATGCGTAGGGGCTCAAGGAAACCAGTTACCAAACAGACCATTTCCAAGTGGATTGGCCACTGTATACGGTTTTGTTATTCCTATCATGGGAAATCTGTCCCTACTGGTATCAGATCTCACTCCACCAGGGCCACAGCCACCTCTACAGCCTTCCTCAGAGGCGTTCCTACTAAAGATATTTTGGAGGCAGCCACTTGGAGTTCTGTACATACCTTCACAAAACACTACCACCTACCCTTATATTCCAGAACAAGAGCAGGCTTTGCCACTGCTGTTTTGCAGGGCATTCTGGCTCAACCCAGTTCCTCATAGTACCTACCACCCTATGCATAGCTTTGGGACTCTACCCATCTGTGATTACTGCAGCTGTATGCACGATGAACATAGTACAGTTTTGTACCTACCATAAATGTAGATGTTCGAGTGCTAATACAGCTGCAGTACAGGTTTCCCTCCCTCCTTCCCCACTTGGTAAAGGCATGGGGCCTAACTACCTCTTCATACCACCTGACTGGGTTATCCTGCTGTTTTATTTGCTTGCTTACACTGATTTTGCATTACATTGCATTTCCTGCATATGTAGATAAGCCTTATTTATGTATTGCCTTCCTTTTGGGGGCACCTGACATCTGGGGCAAGAAAGACTGAAGAACATGGCGTCGGCTGTGTCTTATATACTCTGGCCTTACTGACGTCAGAAGAGTAAGCGACGACAACAGACGCCGGACCAAGACTTTGGAATTCGGCCGACCGAGGGACCGCCTGACGGCTGAAAACCCATCTGTGATTACTGCAGCTGTATTAGCACTCGAACATCTACATTTATGGTAGGTACAAAACTGTACTTTTTTGATATCTCAGCTGAAAAGCAAAATGACACAACCAGAACAACCCGATTTAAGAGTTGCAGGATTTGTTGCATGGTGCAGAGCAAGTGGGTAAACATACCTTGCAGTGTGGTTTTGATGCTTTAGAGGCCTCATGTAGAGCTGCTGTTACGGGGTCTGTTATACGTAGGCATGCTTGGCTCAAAGAGCAAACCTTAACAGATCATGTCAAAGCTAAATTATTAGATGCACCTATTCAAAAAGATGTATTGTTTGGTGTTAAAGCAGGGGAGGTGCTAAAGAAAATGGAGGAAAAAACGAAATCAATGCAAATAGTGAAAGATTACCTGCAGGTACAGCCTCCACGTTTCAGCAGAAACTGGCCTTCAAAAAATTGGTCCTTTCCAGCCACGGACAGACCTCAAAGGGGCAGATACAGGCGTCCAAGGGGTAGAGGGCAACCGCAAGGATCTTTCAGAGCCAGACAGTGGCAAGCACCAACCCCAAGAGGTGGAGAAGATAGATCAGTCTTTCAGAAAACAGACACAATGACTTCCCCCTACACCTGCCAAGCAAAGCTTTAATGGCAGCAACAACTTTCCAAAAAAATCCACGAACTTGACCAACGAAGTTTTAATAATAGAACTTAGAGAATACACACAATAAAATAAGCGCTTTCGTTTGGCGCCTGCCAAACTTTTTCAAACAGTTAATACATCACTTCCTGTAGTTTAAAATAGTAGTTAATCATGATGTAAGTGAAAAAATGACTTCCCTTTAATCTATGTTTAAAGTGCTATTATCAAAAAACAAAAACATACGTAAATTGATCATAAGTTGCATTCCAACAGCACATATTTTTTATTTAGCATTTTCGATTAGCGTGTTTGCTGTATTTAATAATAATGCATAATCCCACGGACTCTAACCCTACACTTTTGAATCAAAGAAGAAAAGGAAACAGAAAAATACATATGTATATTATAACACAAAACCTTTGATCAACTTTTTGCAGTTAATAAAACCGTTTTCTATTTCATCAGTTATTATAGTTAAATCAACACAAGTATCTACATCAGTTGTTGGAAATTCATAACAATAATATTTCTACCCTAAGCACAACAATGCACAACAATGCAAAAATACATTTTTAATTTTTAACCCATAACTAGCAAAACATATTAGTATAGAAACTTCTCATAAGTTTAAATTTGTCGTTCTTGATGTTCAAAAAGTGGACAGTAGAGGTGGAGCATGGCAATTAAAACTTGAAAAATTAGAATTAGAATGGCAACTTAAACTGAATGCACACAACTGGCCATTTTGAACAACTTGGTATCAATCGCAAGTCTACTCAAGATAAAATCTCTTATGCGATAGTACTAATAGAGTCAATATTGCTGTTAATATCAGATTAAAATACTGAAAATTTAACAATATTCTTTTTACAGTAAATTATATATATATATATATATATATATATATATATATATATATATATATATATACATACATTTTTTAGTTACTATATATATATATATATATATATATATATATATATATATATATATATATATATACACATTTTTATATTTTTACACATTTTTATACACTTTTATATATATGCATTTTTATATATATGCATTTTAAGTCATTTTAATATTTATTCAGCGTAAGGTCTTATGTTAATTTTATATAACTTAAAAACGAACTACTATGAGACATGAATTCTTAAATGAAATTGTTTTAACATTTTTGAAACACTTAATTACACTTATAATTATAATCAGTCGATATATTTATCAAAATATATGTGCATCTCTTTGATTAATTTTTATATAATTTTTCTATATTACTTTCACAATTCATCATTTATTATGTTTTTAAAATACACTACGAGGGTAATTATATATTTTTTTCCAATGGCCGGATTAATAGACGACTTTTGGTCTGGTTACAAACACAATACTGCTATTATAACGAACATTTTATATACATACTAATTTTAGCAGAGTATTTTTATATAATGATATATAATTGCTAATTATGGGTTAAAAATTAAAAATGTATTTTTGCATTGTTGTGCTTAGGGTAGAAATATTATTATTATGAATTTCCAACAACTGATGTAGATACTTGTGTTGATTTAACTATAATAACTGATGAAATAGAATGTTAACGGTTTTATTAACTGCAAAAAGTTGATCAAAGGTTTTGTGTTATAATATACATATATATTTTTCTGTTTCCTTTTCTTCTTTGATTCAAAAGTGTAGGGTTAGAGTCCGTGGGATTATGCATTATTATTAAATACAGCAAACACGCTAATCGAAAATGCTAAATAAAAAATATGTGCTGTTGGAATGCAACTTATGATCAATTTACGTATGTTTTTGTTTTTTGATGTTAGCACTTTAAACATAGATTAAAGGGAAGTCATTTTTTCACTTACATCACGATTAACTACTATTTAAACTACAGGAAGTGATGTATTAACTGTTTGAAAAAGTTTGGCAGGCGCCAAACGAAAGCGCTTATTTTATTGTGTGTAAGTTCTATTATTAAAACTTTGTTGGTCAAGTTCGTGGTTCGTGGATTTTTTTGGAAAGCTTTAATGGCAGCACCTTTGGGCGGAAAACTGACATTATTCTCAAAAAATTGGCATATTGTTACAAAAGACAAATGGATTCTGGACATTATAGACAGAGGCTACAGGTTCCACTTTCACACCCTTCCAAAAATGAGAGGCATGCCAAACCTGCCACAAAATCAAAGGGCAGAGGCACAAAAACAAATTTCAGCTCTCATGGACATGAAAGCAATTCAAGAGGTACCTGCAAAAGAACAAGGTCAAGGGTTTTATTCCAGACTATTCCTGGTACCAAGGAAAGACAAAGATTGGAGACCTATCTTAGACCTATCCATCCTAAACACATTTCCACAGGTGCCAAAATTCAAGATGCTCACATTACAGCAGCTTCTTCCCATGCTGGACAAGGAGTCTTGGCTGATAACATTGGACCTCAAGGAGGCATACCTGCGTGTACCTATCAGACATGATTGCAGAAGATACCTCAGATTTCTTGCAGATTCAACCCATTACCAATTCTCTGCATTGCCCTTTGGCTTATCTACTGCGCCCAGAGTGTTTACGAAATGCCTGGCATCAGTAATCGCCTTCTGCAGACTACAAGGGATACAAATCTACCCATATCTGGACGACTGCCTGATCCAAGCGGACAGCAAGGACATACTACTGCAGCACCTGGCGTTTGTAATGAAACTGTTGAACTTCCTGGGATACACAGTCAACAAAAAGAAATCAAAACTGATACCCTCTCAACAAATAATTTTCCTGGGTGCCAACTTGGATACAACCACCCAGATGGCCTACCTCACGCCAGACAAGCAAGGGCAACTGTCTCACTGCAAGGAAAGTCCTGCAGGCTCTGGGATTCATGGCATCTTGCATCCTACTTATCCCATGTGCAAAGCTGCATATGAGGAAACTTCAATGGTACCTAAAAAAACTTATGGTCTCAACACAGCCACAGCTTGGAAGCAATTATACCACTCATTCCATGCCTTCAAAAGGAATTTATGTGGTGGGCTCAAGCTTGCCAAAGAAACACAGGTCTTCCTTTCTGTGTACCTCAAGCAACTCAAATCATCACAACAGACGCCTCAGACTACGCATGGGGAGCACACATGACAAATCAGTGCATTCAGGGAAAATGGGCACGAAAAGAGAAGCTCCTTCACATCAACCAAAAGGAAATGCTAGCCGTGCAAAAGGCTATTATGACCTTCAAAGACCTACTGCATCCAGGCCAGCTATTGATAAGGACAGACAACACCACAGTGATGTGGTACATAAACAAACGGGGGAACTCATTCATACCCCCTGTGCAGGCAAGCCATGACCCTATGGAACACAGCACTGGAAATGAAAATTCAACTACAGGCACAATTCCTGCCAGGGAAGGAAAACACACTGGCAGACAACCTAAGCAGAAATATGACAGATCCACATGAATGGAAGTTGCATCCTCAAATTTTCACAAAGATAACTCAGGCATGGGGACAGCCAGACATAGATCTCTTTGCTACCCACAGAAATTGCCAGTTGAAAAAATTTTGTTCAAGGACCTATCATCCACAGGCCTGGAAAGTGGACGCACTTTCCTTCAATTGGGCAACATTGACAGTCTATGCCTTCCCGCCTCTTCCTCTGCTGCCCAAAGTTCTATTAAAAGCCAGAACAGAGAGGCCGAAAATGATTCTCATTGCTCCAGACTGGCCAAGGCAACACTGGTATCCGCTCCTGAAGAGCCTGACACATTCCCCACCATGGATCCTACCTCTAGTCCCTCTTCTGTTGTCCCAGCACAATTACAAAACTCGCCATCTCAAAACTCTAAATCTAGCTGCATGGAGAATTCCTTGATTTCCCAACAGTTTCTACTCTCCAAGGGAGGTGCAGGATGTCATCTTGGAGGCCAGAAGACTTTCTACTACAAAGGCCTACTCCGCCAAATGGAAACGATTTTGTGCCTGGAATCAGAAGAAGGGACAGAATCCTTGGGTAATAAATATACCTCAAATTTTACAGTACCTAGCTGAGATGTTAAACAATGGACTTTCCTTCTCCTCCATCAAGATCCAAGCTTCAGCCATTTCTGCACAATACAACACAGATCCTCCTTTATTCTCTCATCCTCTCTTAAGGCAGTTCCTCAGAGGGGCAAAGAATATAAAACCCCCAAGGAAACTACCAGTCCCTGCTTGGGACCTCAACTTCGTATTGGAAAAGCTGACCCTTCCTCCCTTCGAGCCAGCTTCTTCATCAGAGTTGCAGTACTTGTCATGGAAAACAGCCTTTCTTCTGGCTATCACCTCAGCTCGCAGGGTTTCGGAGCTACAGGCCCTCATGGCTGTGCAATCATTCATCATTTTCCATCAGGACAGAGTTTCCTTACGAACCAACCCTACCTTTATGCCAAAGGTAGTATCCAGTGTAGCTTTGAATCAGACTATCCACTTACCTACCTTTTATCCTAATCCACAAAACAAAGGGGAAAGACTACTACATTCCTTGGACATTCACAGACAACTTCGTTATTATTTGGATAGGACAAAGCCATTCAGGAAATCTGAGCAACTCTTTGTGTCCTATGCTGCAGGTACTCAAGGAAAGGCTATTTCCAAACAGACAATTTCAAAATGGATAGCCCACTGCATACGCTTTTGTTACTCATTTCATGGAAAAACTGTGCCTACATGCATCAGATCCCACTCCACCAGAGCCACAGCTACCTCTGCAGCCTTCCTCAGGGGGGTCCCTACCAAGGATATTTTGGAAGCAGCCACCTGGAGTTCAGTGCACACTTTCTCCAAGCACTATCCCCTCCCACTATACTCTAAATCTAGAGCGGGCTTTGCCACAGCAGTCCTGCAGGGCATTCACTTAGTGCCTACCACCCTTACTTAGCTTTGGGATTCTACCCATCTGTTATGACTGCAGCTGTATGCACGATGAACATAGTACAGTTTTGTACCTACCATAAATGTAGATGTTCGATGCTCATACAGCTGCAGTCCAGGTTTCCCTCCCTCCAACCCCTCTTAGGACAGGCCTTATGACAAACCCTTTTCATATAACCTTTTGGGGTACTCTTTTATGGTATATTTGCTTGCAACTACTGTTTTTGATTTATCAACATTGCATTTTTGCATAACATTGTTTGCCTTCCTTCTGGGGGCACCTGACATCTGGGGCAAGAAAAACTGAAGAAAATGGCGTCGGCTGCCTCTTTTATATACCCCTGCCGCACTGACGTCGGGGAGGAAGCGACGACAACCGACGCCAGACCTAGACTTTGGAATTCGGCCGACCGAGGACCCGCCTGACGGCAGGATAACCCATCTGTTATGACTGCAGCTGTATGAGCACTCGAACATCTACATTTATGGTAGGTACAAAACTGTACTTTCTCTACATGGGCCAATGATCAGGACATAGACCCTTTCTCTGTGCCTATTTAGAAGATCCTACAGTACCTGACTACTCTTCTACATGCAGGAGCCTCAGCATTGACAATTACTGTGCATTTAGCAGCTATCACAAATTTTCATAAATGATTCAGTAATTCTTCTGTTATGTCGCACCATCTGTGCAAAACTTTCTTGAAAGGAGTGTTATATTTTAAACCTCCTGTCAAACCCCCATAGAACCTTGGGACTTGACTTGGTACTTCGTCATTAACAAACCCTCCTTTCGAACCTTCTAATTCATGTGATATAAAATTTTTATCTTGGAAGACACTACTTCTAGTAGCACTTACCTCAGTGAGAAGAGTATCTGAGTGCAGGCCTTGAGTATCAAGAGAACTTACTTGAACTTCCACAGGGATAGACTGTCCCTACGTACTGACCCTTCCTTTTTGCCCAAGGTAATTTCTGGATTTTCAATTCAATCTATTGACCTGCCGATTTACTTCCCTCAGCATTCGGAGGGGAGTATCTTTTGCACACCCTTGATGTTCATAGGCAGCTTTGTTTTTATTTGGACAGAACTAAATCTGTCAGAAAAATGGGTTAATTGTTTGTGGCCTTTGCGGAACCCAGATTGGGTAAACCGGTCTCCAAAGTGACTCTATCCTCCTGGCTTAAAAACGTCATTACCTTCATCTACCATCAGAATAAACTGTCCTTGCCTTCCAGAGTAAAGGCTCATTCCACTAGATCTATGGCTACTTCTGTGGCTTTTCATTCCAGAGCCTCTATGGATGATATCTGCGCAGCAGCCACTTGGGCAAGACCTCATACCTTTATCACTTATTGCAAATTTGATTTGGCCTCCAGGGCACGACCATCTTTTGGTTCTATGGTGCTCAGGAATATCCTTCCTTAGGGCCACCCAGGACTCAAGTAGCTGGGGACTCGGTCCTAACAGTAAGGAATGAATAAAGATTTACAGCATCAGATAAAGAAGTTATGTCTTACCATAATGTTCCATCTGTGTTATAGATCTTTATTCATTCATTACTTCCTGCCCTCCTTCCCCCTGCCTGGACTCCTGGTGGACTTTAGGAACTCGGTATTTGCTCAGACAGAGCTTCCTGCTGTTTCTCTTATCTCTGTAATATAGGGGCGGGCAAACTCGATTTGAAGAGACTATGAGAGGGGTGTTATGGGTAGGTCTTAGCTGAGACTTTTTGGCTGGTGCAAGCTTGGAATCAGCCGTGTCGGTTCCGAGAACGGAACCAAAGTCCTATCAGTAATGAATGAATAAAGATCTACAACACAGATGGAACGTTATGGTAAGACATAACTTCTTTTTTTTTTTACTGAATATGCAAATAACTATTTTTCCATATTTTAATTTTATCAAATGAATTACAATGCAGAACATTATGGTATGAGAAAGTAATGGATACTTGAGGAAACTTTTGGAGGAAGTATGTAAAGCAAGTATACTGGAGAGATGTTAGATTTTGACAGGTACCAGACGTACAAGATTTTCTTTGGTTTTACCTTTGGGAATGTTGCCTGTGAAGTGACTGATGAAATATAAATCTATTCATGAAAGATTTTGCCAGTATTGTAAAATTAAGGAGGCACTGGAACACACACTGCTTATTTGTGAAAAAGTAAAAGTCTTGGAAGAAGAGAAATATAATGTTTGAGTTGTGTAACATGGAACCCATAACATATAAATACGTTAATATATGAACAATACTGTAAACTCCCTAAGTCTGAATGAGAATGCATTGATAAATTGATTTTTACTGATACTTGGATACTGTGGATCACTCAAAGTGTACAATATCGTGATCATCATCTAATGGGAAAATGTAGAAATGGTTATGGCAGAAAAGTTTGGAGAAATGGTATGGGGTACATGGGGTCAGGATGTCACTTTTGCAGTGACAGTCACTTCGAGCCAAGGTTTACACTGCTGGGTGACTAGCCCTGCCATGGTAGTTCATTCACACCACTCACTCACGCACACACTTGCATGTCTTTGGGATGTGGGAGGAAAGCAGAGCACCCGGAGGAAACCCACAAACCCAGAGTGCCCGGAGAAACCCAAGAAACTGGAGCACCCGGAGGAAACCCATGTGACCTCAGGGAGGACATGCAGACTCTGCACAGAAGGCACCCCAGCCAAGAATCGAACCAAAGAACATCTTGCTGTGAGGTAGCAATGCTAACCGCGGTACCACTGCGGCCACCTAACCACTGCACCACCCCTGTAAACTGATATATTATACATATGTAATAGTTGCTACTTTTTATTGTTCTTGAAATGTTAATGTTAAGTTGTATTTCTTGAAGTTCCCTATTCTTTTCGGTAAGTATAATGGTATGATTTATGTCCACCTGAGCTACCACCAACTGAAGCGGTTGAGGCCTCTGTTTAATGTCTTATCTGAAGGACTGTACAGTCAAATGCACCCCCCCCCCCCATATGCTGCACTGCAGTGTCAGTACTGGAAAAATTAGCCCTTACACCTGGTGTAGTATATTACCCTTGTCTTCAGTACTGCATGTATGCCATAAAACCTACAACAGGCTGTTCTTGCTTTCACAGGAAACTGATTTTTATTTTATGTACCTCTTTTGATTCCATTTGCTTTTCTTGTTTCATTTTGTGGACAACAAACTGTTGACAGCAATGTTTTAAGTTATTTGAATGAAGTTATGTTGTACATTGAAGAAGGCATACTTTGTTCTTGGTGAAGTAACTCAGCATGTGTTTTATTTTGCAGTTGATGATTTAGTAAAGTACTTGAACCCCCAGTACATCGACCGTATTGCTGTCTCAGATGCTATGAAACTAGAGTTTATACTCGCAGGTATGGTATGCCAGTACTGCAGCTTTTTGGTTACTGGGGAGGCCTATCATTTTTACTACAATTTGTTGCTTTGCATCTCTGTCTTTGTAAAACCATGAAAATGTTTGGTATAATCAATCATTTGATATTGGTGGTGTAATAGTATCCCCCTTTTTGTTTGTTTAAATTACTGTCTTGGAATCTGACTGCGAAACACTTCTTCAGATGACATTGTTGTGAAATACCTTGCAAGCTTCTCTTGACTGCAAAAGGTGGAACTGTGTCAGGCATATCACGTAGAGGGAAGGACTGATGAGCACAATACACCAGTCTACCTCACACTGACCAGTGAGGAGAGAAGTCATTAGATTCCAAATTTGTACAGTGGTTTTGTAAATTAGATGGCCAGCTACATATGGTTTGGTCTGTGAATAAGCACAGGTTGTGGGTCTGTTTATCGAGTCAGAACTGGCACACACTGTGAGAAGCTTAGGGGTATTCTGATCTTTCTGAAATAGGGGAAAGATTGAAGAGAGATTTCTTATCAATCCTGAGATTAGTGAGAAGGGTAGCTTAGCAGCTTTTGTTAACTGACAAGGTTATGTGTATGTGGGAGGAGGAGGAGGAGATGAGACGCTATGTTAATTCTAACATTATTTGTTTGGTGGGGTTCTGGACCTCCACTTGCAGGGTGTGTATATTTGTATGTATGTTAGGGCATAGCAGCATTCAGTATTGACACTACAGAAGGCTACATGCGCAGGAAACTCTGATCACTTACAAGCCTATTGGTGGGTGAAGTACTGATTTGTAATACACTTTGAGTGGAGGATGCCATTTCTGATGGGCTGAGAGAAAGCCAAGCATGTGGGACAGTGATTTTCCAAGTGAATACTAGAGTGCAGTGGGAGCTGAACTGCCAGGCTACAGAAGTTACATGGGTTAGTGTGAATTTGAAGATGTCCAGAGCCTCATTTCCCACCAGGACAGGCAGGGGTTGCACAATGCAGCACTCAGCAGTTTGTTACCATTATAGGAACAAGATCTCTGAGCAGTATCATTTGGGGGGTGAGGAGTGAATGGTGGTTCTACGTACTGTATGATGATGATGCATTTATCTTGTGTAGTCCACCAGATCCTGCCCAAAGTGTTTGTGAATTCAGCACCTTTTTTAATGCATTTCTCATTGATGGAAGTCAGTTGCCATCTGTTCATCCATGCTAATAGCTTTTATGAAGTCTTCATTAAGACTGCCCCCCTCATCTTTCTGCTCACAATTATTTTGTCTAACAAAGTTTTCTTGTATGCTTTGTGCCAAAACCTGCTGTATGTTGAAGACATACGTTTACTCTGTCACTTCGCCCCTTATCCTTTTTTATTGCTAGTAGTCCTGTCATTGCTAACTTTTTCGTCTTTCCCTCCGTCTTCCTTTTTTCAACTATTTGACTTCTTTTCCTTCCTAACACAATCCCTTCTTTTCCTTACTAAAGTCAGAGCCATTGCAGAAGTCGAAAGTATATGATGACTAGTATGCCTTCTATCTTCTTTGGCTGTTGCCCATTCTTAGAAATGAAATGGCAGGATCTTCTGTCTGCTAGGTATGCTGGTTGATTTACTGGAGGATGTCTTCCAGAAGTCTGTCTAGCCTTTTCTTGGGTACTTCTGCATAACTTTCCATACTACTGTTTCCAGTGCTATGAACTTGTGACACCCTTCCACCTACCAAATTAGCCCCCCCCCCCCCCCCGAATAGGTACTGTCGTGGCACATTCATAGACAAGTAACTGTCCCACCATATATGGACTATCATTAGTAATTTATTTTTACTTAGCTCAACTAATTACTAAAGGCTTAACCTTCAGGTCAGAAAATGTTCATCGTGTTTCACTGTTGCAGTCATTACTCTTGGGTTATCCTGCTGGCAGGCTATCCACAGTGTTATCCTGCTGGCAGGCTACCCGCAGTCAGCCTGAATTCCAAAGTCTAGGTCCGGCGTCGGCTGCTGTCTCCTCTTCTCTGACATCAGTGCGCCAGGGGTATAAAAGATGCAGCCGACGCCATTTTCGTCAGTCTTACTTGCCACTCGGTGCCTGAAGCAAAAGCAGTTCGCAAGTGACGGTCGGCCGACTCCTGAGATTTTCGAATCCGAATTTACGAACCGAAGTCTTCATTAAGGCTAAGTACCCCGTTGGGGAAACTTTTTTCTTGCTCCAGACCGATGTCAGAAAAAGTTAACAATTGTATTTCTTGTGGGAAGCAAATACCTCATAAGGATTTTCACTCTTACTGTATTCCTTGCCTAGGCCCTAACGTTGCTAGCTGTTGGTTTTGCGCTAGATTTAACCAACGCACTATTAAGCGTCTGTTTGATTTTGCATTTCACTACTTTGGCCACAGATTTAATTATATAATGCCGTCGGAACAGCCGACGATCGGAGTTTACAAAAAAATGCAAGGACAAGGAAAAGGATAGGCATCCGAGGTCCAAAACCGACGACGAGGCCTCCGTTAGGCCAGTCGCCAGTTCGCCAGTTCCCAGTGAGGCACTTTCGCAGCCCCTGGCGCCCGCTACCTCAGAGCCACAGGCCGCTTACGACTCCCAAGTGAAGCCGACCGGGCCTCTGGATACTCAAGGTATTGGACACTCTGAAATCATTCCCTCAGATGGGTCCGGAACCGCTGAGCAGGCATCGGCTTCTGAGGGTGTCTTCAGACCTACACAATTATATGTTACCATCTTCAGCTTCAAAGACAAAGACTAAAGCAGGTCTAAAGACAAAGAAACAAGTACAGCATTCTCCAACTCAGACTTCCATACCTAAAAAACAGATGCTTAAAATGGCCGAAGACCTAATTACTTTGATCAGGGGTTCCCATCCCCCTCCTGATAAGAGGCCTAGACAAGAGACAGAATATGATTCTTCTGATCAGGTTTCTATTTCCTCTGGTTCCTCTTCTGAACAGGATTATTCCATGCCTCCCTATGAGGACTCTGATGCTGAAGAATCCATTCCTTCAGCCTCTCCTCCTGAGGATTATTCTTTTGGGGAAACCCTGCATACCATGAGGGAGCATTTCCACTGGGGGAGCCAAGATTATTCTGAATCTAAGAAAAGGCTCAGACTTTCTGCTGCTTCCTCAGCACAGACCCCTTGCTATTCCACCTGTTCTAGACATTGTAGATGATGTATTTTCAGAATCCGGCCTTTCCCCTGACTCTTTACCCCCTGCACCTGCTAAGCCAGATAGATACTACAGGGTCCCGCATTCTCATAAATTCCTATATAAAAACCCCACTGCTGACCCAGAAACTATATCCCAGGGTCCCAAAGGGGTCAAAGATTCCATTGCAAAAAACCCTGTCCCCTCTGATAGGGATTCTAGGGCACTGGACAGATGGGGGAAAAAGGTTTACACTTCTGCTACCTTGGCTTGTAAGGGCTTTAAATTGTCAGTTTCATATGCTTAAATATCAGTAATACTTAATGTCACTGCTTAAACAGAAAATGTTAACAAATACTGAATGTTCAGAGAACAAGGAAATGCAGGATTTATTGCATGCAGCTGAACAAGTGGGAAAACATACTTTGCAATGTGGTTACGATTCACTGGAGGCCACTTGCAGGGCCGCTGTTACAGGTTCTGTTAGAAGGCATGCTTGGTTAAAGGAACAGACCCTGCCTGATCATGTTAAAGCAAAATGATTAGATGCCCCATTACAGCATGATACTTTCTTTGGTGCTAAAGCAGAAGAGGTGTTGAAGAAAATGGAGGATAAAGCGAAATCCATGTAGACAGTTAAGGATTTCTTACAGGTGCAACCACCCAGATTTAGCAGGAACTGGCCTTCTAAAAATTGGTCCTTTCCAGCGTCAGACAGACCACAAAGAGGCAGATACAGACGTTCCAGAGGCAGATCTCAGCCCCAAGGCTCATACAGGCCTAAACAATGGGGTGCACCTACCTCCAAAAACGGAGAAGACAAATCACAACCTTACAGGAAACAGTCCCAATGACTTTCCTCTGCCATATCCAAGCACTTTTCTTTTAACATCCCCCTTAGGGGGAAAACTAGCACTTTTTTCATCAAATTGACAAATGGTTACCCAAGACAAATGGGTCTTGAACATAGAGTCCCAAGGCGGCTACAGGTTCCATTTTCACACCCTACCAAGGTGAAAAGGTATGCCAGACCTGCCACACAATCAATGGGCAGAGGCACAAAAGCAAATTACAGCCCTCATGGACATGAGGGCCATTCAGCAAGTACCACAAGAGCAGGGGCAAGGATTTTACTCCAGACCTTTCTTAGTGCCCAGAAAGGACAAAACTTGGAGACCAATACTGGACCTGTCTATACGAAACACGTTTCTGGAGGTTCCAAAATTCAAGATGTTGACTCTTCAGCAGCTACTGCCCATGCTGGGCAAGAAGGCTTGGCTCGTAACTTTGGACCTAAAAGAGGCATTACCTGCATGTCCCGATCAGACAATCTTGCAGAAGATACCTCAGATTCATAGCTGGCTCAATGCACTACCAATTCTCTGCACTGCCCTTTGGCTTATCTACTGCGCCCAGGGTCTTCACAAAATGCCTGGCACCAGTAATTGCATTCTGCAGACAAAGAGGAATTCAAATATATCCCTACTTGGATGACTGCCTTATTCAAGCAGATAACAAAGACATTCTTTTAAGGCATCTGGCGTTTGTAAAACGATTACTAATTTGCCTAGGGTGCACAGTAAATGAAAATAAATCAAATCTAGTGCCCTCTCAAGAGATAATATTCCTGGGTGCAAGCTTAAATACAACTGCCCAGATGGCTCATCTCATACCAGATAAACAAAAACAACTGACTTCTTACTTCAAAAAATTGGCAACAAACACCCAGTAAATCCTGCAGGCTTTGGGTTTCATGGCATCCTGCATTCTACTAATTCCATATGCCAGACTGCATATGAGGAAACTACAATGGTATCTAAAAAGTGTTTGGACTCAGCATTGCCACAGCCTGGAGACAGTAATTACCCTCATTCCCTGCCTGCAACAGGAGTTTCGATGGTGGGCAGAGGCCTGTCACCACAACAAGGGTCTGCCATTCAGTTTACCCACAGCCAGACAGACACTGACAACAGATGCATCTAATTATGCCTGGGGGGCCCATATGGCAGGAAAATGTATTCAGGGCACATGGCCTGCAAGACAGATGCATCTTCACATCGATCAAAAAGAGATGCTAGATGTTCAGAATGCCCTGACAGCTTTCAAGGATCTACTTCATCCAGGACAGCTACTGATAGACAGAGACAGTACTACGGTCATGTGGTACATAAAGAAGCAGGGAGGCACACATTCCTACCCCCTCTGCAGACAAGCAATGACCTTATGGGACACAGCATTGACTTATCAAGTTCACCTGCAAGCACAATTCCTGCCAGGAAAAACAAATACTCTGGCAGACGAACTAAGGAGAAACCTCATGGATCCCCACGAGTGGAAACCGGGTCCACAAGTCTTCAGCATGATAACAAGGAAATGGGGATGCCCAGACATAGATCTATTTACCTCCCCTCACAACTGCCAGTTACAGAGATTTTGCACAAGGATTTATCACAAACAAACATGGAGAGTGGACGCCCTATCCTTCAGCTGGAAAAATCTAACAGTGTATGCCTTTCCTCCACTGCCTCTCCTTCCCAGAGTACTCCTTAAGGTCAGACAAGAGAAGCCAAAAATGATACTGATTGCACCAGACTGGCCATGCCAGCACTTGCACCCAATCCTAAAGAGCTTGTCTCAAGGTCCAGCATGGATATTGCCTCAAACTTCTCACTTGCTGACCCAACAAAACAATCGGATCCTGCACAGCCAACTCAGGACCTTAAATCTGGCAGCATGGCAGTTAATGTAGCCATTCAGAACACTCCTCTTTCAAAAGCTGTTATGATGTTATCTTGGAGGCCAGGAGGCCCAGTACCAGAAAATCTAATGCAGAAAAATGGAAGAGATTCTGTGCCTGGAACCAGGAACAAGGCATTGACACGTATGTTCCAAATATCCCTCAGATTTTACAATACCTAACTGAGATGCTGGACAAAGGCGTTTCTTTTTCATCAGTTAAGATTCATGCCTCTGCCATTTCAGCCCATTACAACATGGAACCACATATCTTTTCTCATCCTTTAATAAAGCAGTACCTCAGAGGGGCCAAAAACATCAGGCCTCCAAGGAGAGCGCCATTTCTGGCATGGGACCTCAATTATGTCTTGGAAAAACTCACACTACCTCCTTTTGAGCCAGCCTCAACAGCGGATATAAAATTCTTATCCTGGAAAACAGCTTTGCTCCTAGCAATAACCTCTGCAAGACGGGTCTCTGAGTTACAAGCACTCATGGCTGTGGAACCTTTTATCATTTTTCATCCAGACAGGGTTTCTCTGAGGACAAACCCAACCTTTATGCCTAAGGTGGTGTCCAGTGTGGCCCTCAACCAAACCATTCACTTGCCTACCTTTTATACAAACCCACAGAACAAGGGTGAGAAAATTCTGCATTCTTTGGACATACACAGGCAGCTACGCTTCTACTTGGACAGAACTAAAGCTTTCAGAAAGACTGAGCAACTGTTAGTGTCATATATGCTGCAGGATCACAAGGAAAGGCTATCTCAAAACAGACCATTTCTAAATGGATAGGCCATTGCATCAGTTTCTGCTATTCTCAACATGGCAAATCAGTGCCTAAGGGCATTAGGCCTCATTCTACCAGAGCAGCAGCCTTCCTCAGAGGAGTACCAGCCAAAGACATCTTAGAGGCTGCAACTTGGAGTTCAGTGCACACTTTTACAAAGCACTACCACTTGCCTCTTTACTCTAAATCCAGGCTTCGCCACTGCAGTTCTGCAGGGCCTCAAAGCCTCTCCTAATCCTATTTAGCCCAGCCACCCAACCTCAGCTTTGGGATTCAACCCAAGAGTAATGACTGCAACAGTGAAACACGATGAACATAGTACAGTTGTGTACCTACCATAAATGTAGATGTTGGAGTATATTCACTGTTGCAGTCCAGGTTACCCACCCACCATCCCCCCTTTTTCTTTGCTGGGACTTATCTGTACTTCTCTATCCTATACAACCTATGTGGTGTATTTGCTTGTAGATGAAGGAAATGTCTATTTTTGTGCATGCATACTTTTTGGCATAATTTTCAGCCTACCAATTTGGGGGCATCTGACATCTGGGGCAAGTAAAACTGAAGAAAATGGCGTCGGCTGCATCTTTTATACCCCTGGCGCACTGACGTCGGGGAAGAGGTGACTGCAGCCGATGCCGGACCTAGACTTTGGAATTCAGGCCGACTGCGTGTAGCCTGCCAGCAGGATAACACTGCGGGTAGCCTGCCAGCAGGATAACCCAAGAGTAATGACTGCAACAGTGAATACACTCGAACATCTACATTTATGGTAGGTACACAACTGTACTTTATTGTTCCTCTGTATGCATCTGTCATCAGGCCCATGCTACCCAGACATGCCACGTAACTATAAGAGCATTGTTTCCTTGCAAAGAAAATGTCTTGTGTGAGCTTTCTGAGCTGCACAGAGCAATATATTTGTTTCTTACAGACTTCTTGATAAACCATGTCTGGTCTTCAAGACAAGTGACCCTATCCTTCTGGATCTCTTACACTTTCGGAAAATTGCTTGCACAATAAGTGACCCCTATACTGCTGGATCTCATGCACTTTCGGAAAATTGCTTGCACCACAATTTAGCAATGTAAATTTACATCATGATATTAATAGAACCTGTTGTTGGGAGGGTTACTTCTCAGACAATTCCCATATGTATGGAATAAGCTTCCTCTCCATTTGAAAGCGTTCAGCTCCATAACATTCTTCAAAACAAGCCTCCCTAAGTGGATGAGGGTTTCCTTGCTCCTCTGTCCTTTATGGATGAGGAGAGAAAATAGCAGGAATTTTTTGTCTAGTCTGCAAACGGTCTATCGGACAGATGCCTAATATCTACTTATGGACCTATTGGGGTTAGACTTACTAATGGGTATTTCTTAGTGCTGATTTTGGAGTGACCAGTTGTATACACAGACCTTAAAAATATCTCCTCCGTTGGAGAGGAATCATAACTGTTCCATTAGAGAATCCACCAATACTCCAGATAGTCTGCTAAAGTTTCTAGGAGATGTAAAGTTCTGTCTTTGTACTTATTTGTTCAGGGCAAGTAGCCTCAGTCAGTTGGACTATCTCTTGCTGCATTTCTTCTTTTTCCATTTTCTTAACTTTCCACACACAGACTGTGTGGAATATGAGGAAGAATACTTTGTGGCAAGTAGATTATTCTGTGGAATGATAAATGATTAGAGGTGATTAGTTGCTCTTCTCAGGGCCTCTATCTGAGGATGTAATCTTGTTTTGCACAATGCTTATAACAGTGACAGAAATTATCTTCACAGTGTCAAATGTTTTCTGAGTAAGTTAAGGAACAACAGCCTCAGCATTGTGCTTTCCCATCATACATTCAGTTTTTCATAATGTAGTCCAGTATGTATAGGGAGCAGCAAATTGGCAGCCACCAGCTCCCTTGAGAATCTGGAAGGTTGCATAGATCCTCATGAAAAAGACCAGATTTGTGTACAGGTCACAGAGTAAAATGGTGTATTTGATGTTGTCCGCTTCATTTCATTAACCTGTGGGATTTGGTTCCGATCCTCTGAACCGACCCGATGCTTTTTCTCTAGCTTGAGCTTCTCCCTAATACCCATAATGCCCCATTCCACTTATGTACCTCAGATCCTCGTTTGCCCCACTTAGCATCAGCAGCGAGTTCCTGTGGGTGTGAGCTTCTCCAGAGAATTTTCTGTTGTTTGGTAGTTTTGTGAGTGCTTTTACCCTTTATCCTTTTCACTTTTTATCTCCTTTTCTCTTTGAAGTCTTTTTCTCCTTCTTTAGGAAAAAGTTAGAAACCTCAGGGTTTTAAAAATACACACTTCCTGTGGGTGGACGATTCCTCTTCCAGATGTCCATAGGGAGTGGGTTTATTGCTTGAAGCCTAGCCACCTAGAGGCTCCTTGCCCTACTTGTCAGATTTTTCATCCCTGGGCTCTGGCGGACAGGAGGAGCAAGCCACTTTTGAAGCGGTTGCTTCCTCCTTCCTCCCTCGTGCACAACCCCCTCCTAAAAGGCCTAATGAGTCCCAGGAGGGCAGGCATTGCCCTCCTGCCCAGTCTTCCAAAGAACCTCCTAAGGAAGCTCCGAAATTGTTGGAACTGACTCTTTTGGCACCAAGCTCGGTTCTGACTTCTTCCCTTCCTCCCTGGTCTCCCCGGGGCTGAGTGGCCCTTCTGCTTTGATTGCGTCAGTGCCTACTTCGGAGCAGACAGGACAGCTTCCTGGATCCCAGTCTAACCCCCCCCCCGCCCATCGTCTGCCTACTACAGGTCTTCCTAGAGCCTATCTTCCAAAGACGTCGGCAGACTGATGAGGCAGTTCCTCAAGGCCAGTTTCAGATAAGGCTTGTGTTCACTCCATCCACATCTGATTCAGCTAGGGTTTCACCTTTTAGACCTTTGGCTCCTTCTCCAATCCACCCTTCACTTTCAGAGTCTTCAGTGCTGTTGGTCTCCGGTGCAAAGGTATTGGAACCGAAAGAGATTTCCTCTTCGCCTCCAACAATTTCCCCAATCCGTTTGCCTCCTTTGGCTTTGGTTCCAAGCGTGTCTCTGAGCCATAGTGTCGAAGTTGGTTCCAGGGAGAGGGTGTTGACTCCAAAGTTATCAGAGCCTTTGCTTCTCAGAACTTCGGCTTTTGATAGCTCAGCTTTGACTCCCCCTTTGGAGCAGGGGACTTAGATCTCTGGGAAGTGAAAGCACCACTGGCTTTGGCTTCTGGGGGACAGCTTTTCTTGGTTCACAGCCCTTCAGGTTTTGAAGTGGTGGAGAGGGTCCTCTCCATGCCAGGGAGACCTTCTGCAATTTCTGCCATGGTACCTCCCCACCTCATTTTGTTTTGGTGCTCGAGGCCTCCAGTATGCGACATGGACAGCCGGTCCCCCAAAGCCTCCATACTATCCCCATGGTAGATTCCCAAGCCTGGAGGAGGCTATTTAAAAGGAGACATATTGACTTCCCCTGTGGAATCAGTTAACTCGGACACAAATTTTGAGCAAGAAGGGTCCCCAAAATCCCCACCCGACAACATCTCCTTTAGAGACAGTTTGGAAATCCTATGCCAGCTCAAAACCCTTCCCCGGAGAAATCGGTGTTGTGGGAGGCTTTCAGGTCCAGCCCATCTACTACCTGGGTGTCACTTCTGGCCAAACCGCTGATCCACCTGCTGTCGTTCAGGACTTGGAAGGAAACTGACAGAATAGAGTGAGTTTCAAAGTGAGCAGACAAAATTCTTAGTGACCCCCCCAGAGACAAGTTGTTTTGGGCTAAGCGTATCCCTGTAAATGCCATGGTTGTTGCGGCAGCCACCAAGAAGGAGCTTGCCCCGGAGAGCTCCTCTGCCCTACCCCTGAATAGAGAATCCCGGGCTTTGGACAGACTTGGCAAAAGAGTTTAAGCCTCTGCCATGCTCACCTTGAAGCCGTTAAACTATTTATCCCACTTTACGAGACTACAAAGGGACGTGGTAAAGGAACTTTCTTGCTCACCCCAAGGGTTCATGTCTGCTGAGGATCAGAAATCCTGTAGACTGACTACCCTACAGTCACTAGTTAATGCGTCCATGAGATTGATTTCCCATGCTGCAGAGGGTACCTCAAGGGCGGCCGGTTCGGGCATTGCCATGAGTTGCCATGCCTGGCTGAGGCTGTGCGATTTTGTGGAGCTTTTCAAACAAACCTTTATTAATGCCCCCCCCTTTGACGTCGCCACCTTATTTGGGCTGTTTGTGAGATTCTTTCCCAGAGTGAGAAGGATGGAAAGACCTTGTCTGTTGTCGGAATCTGTTTCTCTGCCCCACAAAGGATCTTCTCCAGGAAACTGCGTGGGAGTAAGATGTGGTTTGGAAAGTTGCAGGGTCCTTTTCAGGACACTCTGGGAGATTGGTTCTTCCAGGGCAGAAGGGGGAATAATCAAAATGGAAGACACCACCTATGCAGCCGAGGAGATCCGCAAAATCAGGGTCATGGGAAACCTTCAGGGCAGGCCTTTCCAGCAATCCTGGACAGTTGTCCTACTCTGGAGGCAGTCGTGGGTGATTCTTCTTGCACCCAGAAGCCTGGGATGCCATCACAAGCAACATATGGGTGCCAAGGATCATATCCAGAGGATATGTCATTCCCTTTCTGGACATTCCCAAGAGATAACATTACCTCCCTGATGTTTTACCCAGTCAGAGGGAGGACACGGCCCACGAATAGAAAAGTTTTTTCAAAAAAAAGAAAGTAAAAAAGTCATCCATTCTCTCGATCAAGTCAGATTGGGCTTTTACTCCAAATTCTTTTTAGTACCCAAAAAAACGGGATTGGAGACCTATTCTGGATCTGACTTCTCTGAAGAAATCAGTAAAGCACATGAAGTTTAGGATAGTCACGATCCAGTCCGTTCTGCCTCTTTTGAAGGCAGACAAGTGGATATGCTCTGTGTACCTAAAGGATGTGTGCTACCACATAAGAATGGACAGATGCTCCAGGTAATTCCTATGTTTCAGGCTGGGAGCAAGTCATTACCATTGGTCAACATGACCAAATCACTTTGAGCCATATTGGACCATCGAGTGACTAGCCCTGCCACAACGTGCAGTCTGTAATCCATGTTCTCCTTTCTTGAGGATACTGTGCACCACCGCAGAAGCCCAAAAGTGGTTGATCTATACAACTTTATGGACACCATATAGAGTCTGTGCTGATGCCCACAGGCTCCATTCATTAGTGAGTTGGAGGTGGAAATGCTCAGCATGTTTTTTGGAGGTGGGAGGAACCGCACAGAGACTCAGGGAAAACATGCAAACTCCAAATGGCCCATTGGTCGTAGGTCAAGCTCAAACCTTGTGTGTGGGAGGTGAATGCCTTAACCATTATACCAACTGGCTCTAGCACCCCAAGAGTTGAAGAAGAATGGCAGCGCCTCAAAACAGCATGTGTGAGGACTACAGAACAGATATGTGGCCGAGGCAGGTATGGAAATAAGGTGCATAAGGAAAGCTGGTAGTGAAATGCAGAAGTCCAGAAAGTCATCAAAAGAAAGGAGTGCAGGAAAAAGTGGGAAATAGAAAAGACTGACCAGGCTGGAAAGGAATACTGGTTGGCTAACAAAGAAGCTGAGAAATGAGTTGTAATAGCAAAGAATAGGGCATCAGAGGCACTCAACCAACTTCTGGAAAGTGACTCAGTAGGTCACACAAAAACTATATCGGGTTGCAAGGCAAAGACAGAAAGGTAAAGAAGATAGTAAACACTCTCTTCATAAGAGATGCCAGCAACAACCTGCTCACCAGTCCACAGGACATCAAAGGCAGATGGAAGGAGTACTTCTAGCAGCTTTTAAATGAAAAAAACCCACAGAAGCTGTACTGCCCCAGACACAGCCTACAATGAGTGAAGAAGAAGAGCCCACCCTAGAAGAAGAAAGAATAGCACTAAGGAAAATTAAGTCAGGGAAAGCAGCAGGGTCAGATGAGGTCACAGCAGATATGATAAAGATGCTGGGTGAGATAGGGGAGAAATGGCTCCTGAGGGTACTCGTAGCAATGTGGAGAGAAAGGCATATCCCAGATGACTGGAGAATAAGCATACTCGTGCCAGTGTATGAGAACAAAGGGGACATCCACAACTTTGGGCACTACAGAGGCATCAAACTCCTATCACATTCCATTAAATTTCTGGAGAGGGTGATTAATATAGATGAGCAGTTCTGATTCAGATCAGGATGCAGCACAACTGACCCAATGTTTGCAGTGAGACAAGTAGTTGCGAAAAAGCTAGAGATGAGGAAAGAGTCCATCTTGGCATTCCTAGACTTGGAGAAAGCATAGGACAAGGTCAAAAGAAAGCTGATTAAGGCAGTACTGCAGTGGTTCAAAGTCCCAGAAACATTGGTAAAATTAATGCAGGCTATGTACAAGAACCCAATGACTCAAGTATGTACAGTGTTGGGACTCCCAGAGGGGATCCCAGTAGGAGTGGGTGTACACCAGGGATCAGTTCTGAGCCAGCTGCTGTTCATACTGATGATGAACTACATTAGCAAACAGGTTGGAGTGGACAGATCAACAAAGTTGCTGTATGCAGATAATGTGGCATTACAGGCAGACTCTGAGCAAGAACTTCAGCAAAGGATAAGGAGAATTGAATGCAAAACTGAAGACACATGGGATGAAACTAAGCATAGATAAGACAGTGGTAATGGCAGCAACTGGGGAAATCAGAAGAAGCTGAGAAGTGAGATAGAAGGGAAGATAGTGGAACAGGAAAATTGCTTCAAGTATCCAGGAGAGGGGTGGTTGAGGAGAAAGGAAGTCTGAATGAACAGGTCAAAGCCATAATCAGAGGGGTGGCAGCCAATTGGCATAGTGTCAGGTGTAGTCTGTGACAGAAGAATGCCAAAGAAGCTGAAAAGTAAGGTGTACAGGTGCGACCAGTACTACTGCATGGTACAGAAACCTGGCAGTAAAGGCAGAACAGATGAAGGAGCTGGAGGTAATGGAAATGAAGTGCCTGAGAAGGGTGGTAAGATGCACTCTGTGGGACAGACAAAGAAATGAGGACATAAAAGCAGAGGCCAAAGTAGTTCCACTTACAGAATAGATCAAAGAGAACAGATTACGGTAGTTTGGAAAAGCAGAAGACAGTCTGGTGAAGAAGATTTGTGACAGACAGGGAGAAGATAAGAGGAAACGAGGACGTTCAGCAAAGAGGTGGTTGGATTGTGTGAAAGATCTGTGACGGTCTGGTTTTAATGTTGAAGAAACGAGTGTGACATTGAATCGAGAGAGATGGGAAAGGAGTGTGACATTGAATCGCGAGAGATGGCAACAGTTAACATGATTCCCTGACCTCATGTAGAAAAATGGGGAAAAAAGGGGGATGATGATGATGAGCCAGTCATTGCCAGTTCATATCACTCCTGTTTGGTCTCACCACAGCCCCCAGGGTGTTCACAAATGCTTGGCGATGATGGCAGCACAAATCAGACTGCAGGGCTTCCAGATCTTTCCTTATCTGGATGATCGGCTTCTAAACGCTCCAACCAGGCATCTACTCATTCAAACCAGAGACTACATACTACAGCTATCCCCAATTCTAGGGGTAACTATCCCATTTGGACTCTGTTCAGGTCATAAATTTCATTGAGGCTCGTCTGGATACAAGGACATGTTGTGTATCTGATGTTAATCTTCATTCATTCTTTACTGATGGGTGTCTGTTCCATCGTTGGAACCGAGTCGGCCGATATAACAAGCTCACACCAGCCAAAAAAACTCTCGAGCTAAACTTTTACCCATAGTGCCCTTCTCCATATTACCTCAGATCTTGTTTGCCGTGTACGAAACAAGACGTGTCAGGCCAGCTCTCAGCTAAGTCAAACATTTTCAATGCTATTTTAAATTGTTTATTGCCTTTCTTAAAACCTTATTTTCTCTGTGTTTAATCACATGATCTTGTGTATCTGAGTGTCTCTCTCCCTTTTTCTGCCTTTTTGACCAAGTGTGGTACTCTTTGTACCATCGCTGGTACTGGCCTTTCCCTTACCCCTTTGGTATTTCTCTTACCGCTTCTTCTTTTTCTTTTGGCTGTTTCTGTTAGGGGTTTACCATTGTTGGTAATCCTTTTTCTTTTCCTGTTTTCTATTTAAAAAAAAAAAATTATATCTATCTATCTATATATATATATATATATATATATATATATATATATATATATATATAATAAACTTTCCTGTCTGCCCTGTGTGACTATTTTTTCACTACTGCTATTTTTGACTTTGATATGTCTGATAAAAAAGGAACCACGGGCTTCAAACGCTGTGATCAGTGTGATAGAAAAATGCCCACTATGGATAGTCCTACATCCTGTGTGTATTGTCTAGGGGTACCTCACCTTTCTGTGAAACCCCCTTGTGAGATTTGCAAAGACTTCAGCTCCCGTACATTAGTGGAGCATAAAAACAAGTTGATGTTGAAAGGTCTATTGAAATTTCCTTTCGTGGAAGCTATGTTTGAGTCAGAGGGCTCACCCCCTCCTAAGAGAGAACATAAAAAGAGGAGCAAATCCTTAAGCTACTCTCCTTAGGACACTGAAACAAAACAATCAGAACTAAGACAAATAGTCCCTAAATTGGCAATATCCTCTGCTCTGGGGCCTAAACCTTCAACCTAGGCAGAGACTTCAGTTCCAAGACAGTAACCAGCTTCAGTGCCGTTTTCTTTGGCACCTATGTCCTCACCGACCATGGCTCCAACAATTTCTACGGTAGCAACCCACCTTTTGGCACCAAAAATAGTTGTCCCAGATCCAGTCACTTCCCCCCTCCCTGTACTCCATATTAGTCTTTCGACCTCGGTGCTGAAAAGTGAAATTACATCTCGGACCAGATATTCCCCCTTGGTGGCCCATTTGTTGGCCAGCAATACAGCCCCTTTTTAGAGCATGCTACTTCACCTTTGGGGATGTCCACCCACTCCTCCAAGAGTATTTCAGAACTTGACATAGTGAGGCTTGTGGATCAGCTCTTGGTGGCCAGAGGAATAGCAACACCATCCAAGCCCTCCCTCCCATCCGGAGCCGAGGGATTTTCTCCATAGACTCCACAATATTTTCCTCCTTCGACCTCCTTGCTGGTGGTAGATCTTACCATGGTACCGGAGCCTACCCTTTGGCCTTCTACTCTCCAGGAGCCGGTCCATCCTCGGACCAAGACTGATCTGTCAGCACTGTGTTCCCTTGTATGTCTCCTTTTCTCATGTCTGCCACAGTTCTGGTCACTTTGACAGAGCCATCTCCTCCCGTGGCTCCCTCCCTGGCAGTGGTCTCTTCAGAGCGGGATGTGACCCTGGTCCCGAGGTTCTTTCTTGGTTCCGGGCTCCCACCCCTCTTTGGGAGGACCTGCTTTCCAGGTGATGGAGAGGGCACTCAGTTGGTCCCTCTGGTGCTGGAGATCCACTCTTTTCCATCCTCTGAGCCACAGCTGATGCAGCCCACTACTCATGGACACCAGGCTCGGGGACCTCAAGACACCCTTCAACAAGGTTCCCCCTCTGCAGGATCTTCCTTGGATGCTCCCTTCAAGGAGATTCCTCACAAGAGATTGTGCAAGAGGAAGCACGTGGATTCCCCAGAGGTATCTCTGACCGATGATACAGACTACGATGAGGGGGAAGGGTCCCCACAGTCACCCCCTGACTATGTCTCCTTTGCAGACATCTTTGAAATCCTGAAGCAGCGGGGTGATTGGAAGTCCATCACCTCTTCCTCTGAGGAGTCCGTATTCTTGCAGGTTTTCTTGGCCTGGCCCTCTACCTCCTGGGTGACCCCGCCTGCAGATGACCTCGTACAGCTCATTGTGCAGCACACATGAAAGAGCCCTGATGCCATTGAACCTATTCCCCGGAGGCCAGACAGAATTCTTTCCCCTCCAGAGAACAACCCACACTGGTCCAAGGGCTTTCCGGTAGATGCTGTGGTTGTGGCGGCGGCCACTAAAAAAAGAGCTCGCCGAAGAGAGCGCTGCTGTCCATCCCCAAACAGGGAGTCTTGGGCGATAGACTTGGGAAGTTGGTGTATTTTTCAGTGACCTTTGCCATCCAGTCCCTGAATTATCTGGCACGCTTTACTCGACTTTAGAGAGACCTCATTTCAGAACTCTCAGAATCCCTGGCAGGAGCAGTCTCTGATCAGGTGCAGAGCAAAGTTGCCTCACAGCTTGCGATGCTGGAGTCCATCTCTAATTCATCCATGAGGTAGATTTCCTACTCTACTGAAGGAGTGGCTATAGCAACGGATGCAGGCCTTGTTACAAGATGTCATGCCTGGATGTGTCTGTGTGACTTCGCAGATCTTTTTAAGTCTTCTTTACTAAATGCCCCCGTAGAGGCCGCCTCTTTTTTTTTTTTGGCCCAAAGGTAAGAGATACTTTAGGCAGGTGTGAAAAGGTTGGTAAGACCTTGTCTGCCATAGGCGTAAGTTTTTCCACACCACAACGACCCTATTTCAGGAATCAGAGGAGTAGAAAGATGTGGTACAAAAAAATCCCAAGGTCCTTTCCATGACACACGTGGCAAGTTTTCCCTCTGGGTTAGAGGGGGGAACTCAACTGGAAGATGTCCCTTCAGAGGCAGAGGGGGTCCGTGTAGCTAGTGGTCCAGAGATTCTTTCTCTGGACAGCCTTATCAGCGCTCCTGAAGAGCGGCCCAATTGCTTGCCGCTGGAAGCAGTCAGGGGTCATTTTTCTCTGTACCACGTTGCCTGGCAAAAAGTAACCTCAAGACATTTGGGTGCAGATGATGATTACCAGAGGTTATCACATTCCCTTCAGTATTTTCCTAAGGCCTTTAAGATGCGTTCCCGACTTACCACCCAGTCAAAGGGAATCAGCAGCTCTAGAAATCCAAAAGCTGATTCAAAAAAAGAGTCTTCCAAAACAGTCCCTCCAGACCAAATAGAATCTGTTTTTTACTCTAGTTTCTTTTTAGAGCCAATGAAAACAGAGGACTGGAGGCCAATTCTGGACCCCTGCATCTTAAACAAATTCATCCGGCAAGCAAAATTCTGGATGATCACGGTACAGTCTATACTCCCCTTCCTTGGCAAAGACTATTGGATGTGCTCTGTAGATCTTCAGGATGCATATTACCACATAAAAATGGACAAGCGCTCCAGAAGATTTCTCCCCTTCCATCTGGGAGCCAATCACTACCAGTTCCAGGCACTGCCCTTTGGTCTCTCCACAGCCCCCCCCCCCCCCAGAGTGTTCACCAAATGCATGGCAGTGGTAACAACTCAGTTGAGACTGCAAGGATTCTGGGTGTTTCCAAATCTAGACAGTTGGCTCTTCACCACCCCAACCAAGTATCTACTAGTCTTAGTGATCCATTACACACCCTAAGTCTCTTGAAACACCTAGGGGATAACCATAAACAAGGACAAATGCAAACTAATCCCTTCTCAAAAGACTGGAGTTCATAGCAGCAGAATTCGATACCCAATCTTGTCTAGTCTGCCTCCTTTCTTCACAGGATACAGAGACTCGGATCGCAACTCCAAGTGATACTCAGTCAAGGCAAAGAGCCAGCTCAAGTAGGTCTTCAACTACTAGGGTCCATGGCAGCATCTGTAACAATGGTCCCACTGGCAAGACTGTGCATGAGGCGTCTTTAGTGGCTTATGCTAACGCAATGGCCCTCTCTGAATCTCCTCATGACATTTCAGATAAGGATAACAAATCGGTGCAAACAAGACTTATGTTGGTGGATAAAGCCAGAAGAGAACCAATGGAGTCTACCTTTCTCCCCTTCTCAGCCCAAAGCCATAGTGACCATGGACACCTCCCTGATTGGGTGGGGTGAGGGGGCACTACCAAGGAGAGACTGTCCAAAGCACTTGGTTATCCATAGAGGCCGATCTGCATATCAGTGTTCTAGAACTGAGGGCAGTGCTTCTAGCGTTCCAAGCATTTCAATCTGTTCTCCCTTCAGGAACAATTGCCATCCAGTCCGACAACATGTTAGTAGTCTGCTACATCAACAAACAGGGAGGAACAAGTCCTACCAGTTGTGTCAAGAAGGCATGAGAATTTGGCAATGGGCGATAACTTCCAACCACTTTCTGATAGCAACGCACATCCCCAGAGATTCCACCGTGATTGCAGACAGGTTGAGCAGATGCATTCTCCTGCCTCACGAGTGGTCCCTCAATCCTGTCGTAGTGAAGAAGATATTCAGTCACTGGGGCCAGCCTTGCTGTACATTCCTCACGAATGCAGCAGCTACTTTGCCCTAATTCCCCCGAAGGACGCTCTTGTAAACAACTGGCCCATGGGACTTCTGTATGCGTACCCAGCACTCCCACTGATTCCCCAATTCTTGATGAAGGCTCGTCGGTTGAAAGCCAGAGTAATCCTCATTGCACCTTTCTGGCCACAACAAATTTGGTTCCCCTTCCATTGGCCTCCCCTACTACAGCAACCTTGGATTCTGGATCCAACTCTGGAACTATTGTCACTTTCACAGGGATTGACATATCTAAATTTATCGAACCTCAAGCTGATAGCTTGGGTTTTCCACTTTCAGTGATTGCCAGGCAGAACAACCCCCTGTCCTTCCCTGTCCATCACATTCTTTTGGCTTTCCATAAACCATCCACCAGGAAACTTTATCTCTGCAAATAGAAGAGATTCATTATTTGGTCTCGAGAAAAAAGAATAAATCCCTTTTCAGCACTGCTATCGATGGTTTTGGATTATCTATCTAATCTCCTTCATTCTGGAGCTGCAGCTTCTTCCATTAGAGTTCACCTGGCCGCAATTTCTAACTTCCACAATGGTTTTGAAGGATCCTTCACTGTATGTGTAAAACCTTTTTGAAGGGAGTGTTACACATCAGACCCCCCTTCAAACAACCGATTGAGCCATGGAATTTGACACCAGTTCTACAAGCCTTGACTCATCCTCCTTTTAAATCTGTTGCCAATTGTGGCTTAAAATTTTTATCCTGAAAACCTTACTCTTGGTGGCCATTACTTCAGCTTAGACGCATTTCTGAGTTACAAACCTTATGTATAAAATGTCCCTACATGGTCTTCTATCCCACATCAAGAGGCGGTCGAATGGGTTGAATTGATGCTCTTAAGCTTAAATGCTCCTAGAGATGAAATTGTTGTAGTCACTTTATTGTTAGACATTATTTTGTCTTCCAATTTTTTCATCTTTAACAATTGTTACTACTTACAGAAAAGAGGTATCGCCATGGACTCCCCCTGTGGTGGTAGTGTGTCAAACCTTGTTGTAGCTTATTGGGAGAATACCTTTTTATTAAACAACCCTAGATTTAAAAACATCATTAAGCTTTACACACGCTTCTTGGATGATGTATTTTTACTCATCCTAGGAGGGGAAGAAGTCTGCTCTGAGTTGGTTGACTATATGAATACCTCTTCCACATTCCTAAAATTCACACATAAATTTTCATCTAATGAAATTGACTATCTCGATGTCAAATTAACTAAAGATTTTGATGATAATGCCTTTTTGTCTACAATTTTCAGGAAGCAAACTTATTGTAATAGCTTCCTGCATTTTTCCAGTTGCCATCCCTGGAAACAAAAGAAATCTATAATTAAAGGGCAATTAGTTAGAGCTGCCCGCATGTGTAGTACAAATGTGGCATTTGACTTCGAGTGTGATAGTCTGAAAGATATGTTTTTGAATAGGGGTTATCCTATTGATTTATTAGATAACCTTGTGGAAGAGGTAAAGTTTAAAAGAGATAGTGGGTTTTATAATCTTATTCTTGTGACCAACAAAATGACGACTGTTGTTATACATGATTGTCTGTCCGATACTCCCTCGGCCCTGGAATATACACTTTCTAAAAACAATATAGTAGACACTGTAGTAATGCATCAGGCGCTCAGATGTGATTACAAGACCAGTTTGATTATCACCTATAACAAGCATATTAATGATATTTGTGCCATTGTTAAGAAAAATTGGCATTTTATCCAAAACAGTGCCTCTTTATCCAATATTTTGGGCTCATACCCTTCTTTTGTTTTTAGGAGAGGTAGTAATTTAAAAGATCTTCTACAAACTACTGATTTTCCACTGCCTTTATCTAGACAAACTGGGTCATTCACTTGTGGCACTTGCAATTTGTGCAGCCTTTTAAAAGTGGGGGGCTCATTCATGATTAAGGGCAAAAAGTATTTTGTCAAGCATAAAATTAATTGTTTGACAAAATCAGTGATTTATGTCGCTTTGTGCGACTGCTGTCACGCATTTTATGTTGGTAAAACGGACCGTAGGTTACGGGACCGTGTTTACCAACATAATTATGCTATTAAGAACAAAAAGAATGACAACGCCCTTGCTAAACATATTGTAAATAATGTTGGACATAACTTCCACTTTATGGGGATTGATACTGTTAAGGTTGGATTTAGAGGGGGTCCTCAATGCCTCCTGCTTGAAATAAGAGAACTGGAATGGCAACTTCTTTTGGATGCCTTTTCCACCCCAGGATTAAATGAGGCTTGCAATATTTCTGCCTTTCTTAAGTACAAAAGTTACTTGCGGTAGTATTATGTTGTCTATATATAGATGTGGTGAGTGATATTCACCCTTTAATATTATAGAACCTAGTAGCCTTTTTTTAAAATGAAAGCACTATGTGCCTGTATTTAGATGTGGCGAGTGATATCTACCCTTTAATATTGTAGAACATAGGAGTTTTTAAAACTAAAAGTAGCTCTAGTATATTTTATTCAACATAGTATTGTTGGTGTAGCGTATAAAATATGTATATTTTAAACATTGTTTGAATGCTGTAATAGGTATATGCATATGTTGAGGTTTAGACTTTATTTTAAAATTAAAATTGTGTTTATAAATTTTATTAAATATGAATGTTGGTGATAACAACTACCTTTGTTGGTAGTTAAGGAAATTACATCACAGTATGTGGCTTTGTTTTAAATTGAGCCATTTTGGCGCTTTTTTCTGTCTGATGAAGCTTCTACTCTTGTAGAAGCGAAAACGGAATTTTATTAAAGTACGTTTACGCTGATTCTGCATTGCTGGTGTTCTTATACTCGTATGTTGGTGTATACAATGGTCTTCTATAAGGGCAGAGTATCACTACGGACTAATCCCTCCTTTTTACCCAAGGTTGTTTTTGATTTGACTATTAATCAAACAATTGATCTACCAGTCTTCTTTCCAAATTTCTCCAATAAAGGAGAATATTCATTGCATTTTCTTGATGTGCACAGACAACTGCGTTTTTACCTCAGCAAATCTAAATCCATACGGAAGTCTGACCAATTATTTATGTCATACTCTGGCCCAAAATTGGGAAAATCAGTTTCCAAAGTTACCTTATCTAAATGGTTGAGAGATTACGTTTCCTTTATTTATCAACTAAATAAGGTTTCTGTACCTTCTAAGATCAAATTACATTCCATGAGATCAGTCGCAACATCTGTTGCTTTCATACAAGAGCTTCCATGGATGACATTTGTGAAGCAGCAACATGGGCCTCTCCTCATACCTTCACATTAACAAATGGATATGGTCTTCAGGGGGAGAGCCTCCTTTGGTTCAGTGGTACTCGGGAATATTCTTCCATAGGGCCTCTCAGGAAACAAGGTAGCTAGGGACTCTGTCCCATCAGTAAGGAATGAATGAAAATTAACAACATCCAATAAAGAAGTTATGTTCTTACCATAATGTTCCATCTGTGTTATTGATCTTCATTCATTCATTACGACCCACCCACCATCCCCCTCTTGGAGGTTCGGCTATGGTCCTATCCTATGATAAGGAAGTTGCTCAGAAAAAGCCTCCACTTTTTTCTCTGTAATTTGTCCTTTCCGTACGGGCAAACTCAGTCTGGAGAGAGGCACTATGGGTAAAAGCTTACCTCGAGAGTTTTTTGGTTGGCGTGAGCTTGTTATAACAGCTGACTCTGTTCCGAGGACGGCACCGACACCCATCAGTAATGAATGAATGAATGAAGATCAACAACACAGATGGAAACTTATGGTAAGAACATAACTTCTTTTTAACTGACGACTGACAGAGTAAAGAATCTGAGAAGTCATATCAGACAAATTCTAACCATACCTCAGCCTCCAGCTAGGTTCGTTCTCAGGAGATTGGGTTCAATGGCAGCCAAGGTAATCTTCCTAACCATGGCTCGTTTCCACATAAGGATATTGCAGTGGACATTAACAGTTCAATGTCATTACTCTGGAGTCCTCTTGTCATCCCATAAAACTATTGTGAGTATGCAGGGAATCTCTGCTTGGTGGCTTCAGTCCGCAGTGGTTACTCAAGGATGTCCATTCATCCTTCCATTCCCAATCGTCATGTTGACCACGGACATTTCCCAGGTAGGTTGGGGGGGGGGTCATTATCTGGGTCAAACAGTCCAAGGGACATAACATCCCAGGAGACCAAGTTGCATATCAATGTTCTAGAGATGAGAACGGTTCTTCTAGCATTACAAGAACTCAACAGCTTTCTTCCTGTGTGGACTTTTATAATCCAAACGGGCAACATGTCAGTAGTTTGGTACATCAACAAGCAGGGAGGAACCAGGTCCTACCCCCTATGTCAAGAGGCTATGAGGGTTTGGCAGTGGGCTGTCTCTACCAGCTGCTTTCTGATAGCAACGCACTTTCCGGGGGAGTCCCAACATATTAGACTGGATCAGTCGAGTCTTACTGATGCATCACAAGTGGTCTCCGAAACAGTCTATGGCAGACATGATCTTCTAGAAACAGAGTCATCCTTGCTGCAGTTTGTTTGCATCCCCTTTCAACAACAAATCCAGCAAGTACTTTTCCTTGATCCCTCGTCAGGGATAGTCACCTAGGGATGGTCTAGTCCATGCTTGGCCCTCCAGTCTTCTCTATGCTTTTCATTATCGTCCTCTAATTGCCAAGTTCTTACAGAAAGTCCTCAGATTGCAGATCAAAGTGACCTCCATTGCCCCATTTTGGCCCCGACAAACATGGTTCACCTTCCTTTGGTCTCATCTGGTTTTCCCTCTCATGAAGTTGGATACTGCCCCAGATCTGCTCTGTCACCCATCAGGGCAATGCCGTCCAGACGTAGAGGGCCTGAAGTTAACCTCATGGTTTCTCCACTTCCAGTGATGGCAAGGTTCCTCTGGCTTTCTTCCCTTATTCGAGAAATATTGGTCTCCTCGCATAGGGCTTTGACATGTAACATTTACAGATGCAAGTGGAAAAGATTTGCTATTTGGTCTGAAGAAAAACAGGTAGATCCTTTTACCGCACCAGTTGCAGTCGTACTTGACATTTTGGCTTCCTTTTTCTGTGATGGGGCTAGTTATTCTACTGTCAAAGTCCAGTTAGCAGCCATATCCAATTTTCACTTTGGTTTTGATTCTGTCTGCCTTGCCTCTTCTAAGCTCTGTAAAAGATGTCCTTCAAGGATGCATCTGCAGTCCTAACAAATGGGTTGTCCTGCCTCAGGCAGCCCTTCGGTCGGCCGGATTCCAAAGTTTGGGTCTGGCCTCGGCTGATGTCGCACTTCACCCGACGTCACTGCTACTGTCGATTGGGTATAAAGGCATCAGCCGACGCCATTTTCCTCAGTCTTTCTTGCCGCGCGGTGCCCGAAGCAGAAGCTGTTCGCAAGTGCCGGTCGGTCAGATCCAGAGATTTCTACTACCGAAGACTTCTAAAAAGCTAAGTACCCCGTTGGGGACTCTTTCTTGCCTCAGCTGATGTCAGAAAAAGTAAATAATTGTTTATCTTGTGGGAAACAAATACCTCATAAGGATTTCCACTCTTACTGCCTTCCTTGCTTAGGCCCAGACCACGACGTAGCAGCTTGTCTAGCCTGTGCTTCCTTCAACCGACGAACACTTAGACGTTGGTCGGAGTTTGCAGAGGAGTTTTTTGGTCCCGCTTTTGCTTACAAAATGCCGTCGGAGACTCCGACTTCCCAATTAGCTAAAAAGCGTAAGGAAAAGGACCGACACTCGCGGTCCGCGGTTTCGGCCGAAACCACGGTTAAACCAACCGCGAGTGTCTCGGTTTCGGCTGAAACCGAGTCCTCGGTTCTTCCTTCGGCCGAAAGCATTCCTCCTGCAGTCGAGGCCTCACACAGCATGGCTGAATCTGCTACTGAAATTTCTCCTGCTGTAGCAGGCGCCCAGGATTTATCAGATACTATTCCTTTAGACATATCCACTCCTGCACGTGGAGCTGCTAGGCCCCCTGCATCCATGTCTATCAAGGCTTTCTCTAGGGCTAAAGCAGCTAAATCTTCTAAGGCCTTGCCTTCTAAAACCCCCACACACAGGCCTAGCTCTAGTTCCCAAATGCTTAGCCTGGCAGAGGATCTCATTTCTTTGATCAGGGATCCCAACCTCACCCTGACAGGGCCTCTCATCCCCTCCAGAGAAGAGGCCTAGAGCAGAGCCCCCTGAACCAGTTTCTACAGATTATTCTTCGGATGATTCAGACAACTCAAATCCTCCAGAAGGCCCTTATTCTCCATATGAGGATTCTGACGCAGAAGACTCCATTCCTTCTGCCTCTCCTCCTGAGGAATTTTCTTTTGGGGAAACCTTGCATGCTATGAGGGAACAATTTCAATGGCAGGGCCAGGATTTCTCAGATTCTAGGAAACGGCTCAGGACCTTTTTGCATTTGCCACAGCATAGGCCTTTAGCCATTCCTCCAGTACTAACAGTTGTGGATGATGCATTCAATGATGCTTGTACTGCCCCTGACTCTCTTCCTCCAGCCCCTGCTAAGCCCGACAGATACTACAGGGTCCCGGACACACATTATCACCTGTATAAGGCTCCTATTGCAGATCCAGAAACTATTTCTCAGGGCCCCAAAGCTGTAGCAACTGCCAAAACCCCCCTCTGAAAGAGAATCTAGAGCATTAGAGAGATGGGGTAAAAAAGTTTATACTTCTGCTACTCTTTCGGCTAGGGCTTTAAACTGTCAATTCCACATGATTCAGTATCAGGAATTTTTGTTAGATCAGTTAAATAAAAAACTATCCTCTCCTGAACCTATAGACCGTAAGTCCCTGCAGGATTTGGTACATAACACTCAGCAGGTCAGTAATCATTCCTTGAAATGCGGCTATGATGCACTGGAGGCTTCCTTTAGATCAGCTATGACTGGTACAGTGATCAGAAGGCATGCATGGTTAAAAGAGCAATCCTTACCAGACCATGTAAAGTCAAAGCTCCTAGATGCTCCCATGGAGAAGCACAGTTTGTTTGGTTCCCCTGCACAGCAAGTATTAAAGAAGGTGGAGGAAAAAGCAAAATCTGTCCAAACAGTCAAGGACTTCTTCCAGGTCCAGCCTCCTAGGTTTAGTAGAATTTGGCCTTCGAAGAATTGGTCCTTTCCAGACACCAGAGCACAGAGAGGCAGAAATAGGCGCTCAAGAGGCAGAGGTCAATCCAGAGGTTCCAACAGGGGAAGTCAGTGGCAGCCTAATAACCAGAGACGTACTCCCGCAGATCCGGCTACTACCACTTCCACAGGACAGTCACAGTGACTTGGCTCTGATACCGCCTACCAGGGAACAACTGGAAGCACCCTTAGGTGGAAAGCTAGCCTTATTTTCAGTAAACTGGCATTACATTACAGGAGACAAATGGATTTTACAGACAATAGACAAAGGTTACAGGTTTCACTTCCATACTCTACCAAGGAAGAGAGGAATGCCAAACCTACCACCAAACCAAAAGACAAACGCTCTAGGACAAATCAAACACTTACTAAGGATGAGAGCCATAGAAAAGGTACCGGCTATGGAACAAGGGCAAGGATTTTATTCCAGACTTTTCCTGGTGCCAAGAAAAGAAAATCAATGGAGGCCTATTCTCGACCTGTCCGCTCTCAACACATATCTCATTGTTCCAAAATTCAAAATGCTGACCCTACAGCACCTTCTTCCCATGCTGGGCAAGGAGGCTTGGCTGGTGACTCTAGATCTCAAGGAGGCATACCTGCACGTCCCTATTCGACCAGATTGCAGAAGATACCTCAGATTTCTTGCAGGATCAGAGCATTATCAATTCTCAGCATTGCCCTTTGGCTTATCTACTGCCCAGAGTATTCACGAAATGCCTGGCATCAGTAATTGCTCATTGCAGGCTTCAGGAATTCAAATTTATCCATACCTGGACGACTGCCTGCTACAAGCGGACAACAAGATCAAATTAACAAAAGATTTGGAAAAGGTCATTCACCTACTGCAGGCCTTGGGATACACAGTCAACATAAAAAAGTCAAGGCTGGTACCATCCCAAAGGATCACATTCTTGGGTGCAGAACTGGACACATCAAATCAAATGGCATTTCTCACAGCAGAAAAGCAAAAGCAACTACCATTCTACTTCAAGGCTTTAACAACGCAGAACCAGCTTACAGCAAGGAAAATCCTGCAAGCCCTGGGTTACATGGCATCCTGCATAATATTGATCCCACATGCCATGAGGAAGTTGCAATGGTACCTAAGGAATTTATGGTCTCAGCACAAGCACAGCCTAGAAACCCAAATCCCAATAATTCCATGCCTGAAACAGGAATTCCTGTGGTGGGCTCAGGCCTGTCAGTTGAACAAAGGACTGCCTTTCCACAGCCCTCACCCAAGCCAGACTATTACCACCAATTGAGAAAATTCTGCACAAGGACATACCACCCACTTGCTTGGAAGGTGAACTCCCTATCCTTCAGTTGGGAAAACCTAACCGCATATGCATTCCCACCTCTACCTTTGATGCACAAAGTGCTACTGAAGATCAAAGAAGAGCACCCAAGGATCATACTGATAGCTCCAGACTGGCCGAGGCAGCATTGGTACCCGCTTCTGAGAAGTATGTCTCGGACACAGGCATGGCCTCTACCTCTAGTTCCTCTGCTGCTAACACAGAACAACTTCAAGATCCTGCATCCAAACTTGAAAACACTGCAGCTAGCTGCTTGGAATCTTACATGAAACAAAATAACCCAGAACTGTCTCAGAGGGTTAAAGACATTATCCTGGAGGCTCGCAGACCCTCCACAAGGAAGACTTACTCAGCAAAATGGAAAAGATACCTCATTTGGAGTGCAGCAAAAGAAGAAAATGTATCATTGGCAAACATAGCTAACATCCTGGAATATTTAGCAGAACTTTTCCACAATGGCCTGGCTTACTCCTCCATCAAGATTCATGCATCAGCAATTTCAGCAGAATACAACATGGATCCTCCAGTCTTCTCTCATCCTCTACTCAGGCAGTTTCTGAGAGGAATTAAAAATGTAAAGCCTCCAAGGAAGCCACCTCTGCCTACATGGGACCTGAACTTTGTGCTGGAAAAGTTAACACTCCCCCCTTTTGAACCAGCAGCAACAGCAGAATTACAGTTCTTATCTTGGAAAACTGTTTTCCTGCTTGCAATCACTTCAGCAAGAAGGGTTTCTGAATTACAGGCATTAATGGCAGTACAGCCCTTCCTTATCTTCCATCAGGATAGAGTGTCCTTGAGAACTAACCCTACTTTTATGCCAAAGGTGGTCTCCAGGGTATCATTGAACCAAGCTATCCACCTACCAACATTCTTCCCCAACCCACAGAACAGGGGGGAAAGACTGCTGCACACCTTGGATGTACACAGACAATTGCGCTACTACCTGGACAGAACCAAGAGCAATAGAAAAACTGACCAGCTTCTGGTAGCATATGCAGCAGGAATGGAAGGAAAAGCAATTTCAAAACAGACAATCTCAAAATGGCTAGGAAATTGCATTAGATTTTGTTACTCCTTTCATGGGAAGACAACTCCAGAAAACATCAGACCTCACTCCACAAGGGCTACAGCCACTACTACAGCTTTCTTACGAGGAGTGGCTACCAAAGACATTTTAGAGGCTGCTACTTGGAGCTCCGTGCATACATTTGCCAAGCATTATAATCTGCCTTTATACTCCAGATCCCGAGCAGGTTTTGCCACTGCTGTTTTGCAAGGGATCTTAACTACACCATAATCTTCTTAGTGCCTCCTCCCCCAGTTTGGCTATGGTATTCTACCCATTTGTTAGGACTGCAGATGCATCCTTGAAGGACATAGTACAGTTTTGTACCTACCATAAATGTAGATGTCTGAGAGGAATGCATCTGCAGTCAGGATTACCCGCCCTCCTTCCCCTCTGTGGTACTCCTAGGGTATTTGCCCATCTTGTAGCTAGCTGGGGGAATCTATTATGGTGTATTTGTTTGTATATATGTACATACATGTTTATTTGTTGTTTGCTCTCTACTATTTGGAATCATTTGCATTTATCCAAATTTAGCCTTCCTAGAGGGCACCTGGCATCCGGGGCAAGAAACACTGAGGAAAATGGCGTCGGCTGATGCCTTTATACCCAATCGACAGTAGCAGTGACGTCGGGTGAAGTGCGACATCAGCCGAGGCCAGACCCAGACTTTGGAATCCGGCCGACCGAAGGGCTGCCTGAGGCAGGACAACCCATTTGTTAGGACTGCAGATGCATTCCTCTCGGACATCTACATTTATGGTAGGTACAAAACTGTACTTTTCCTCAAGGGCACTTTCTTGTTATGGCCTCCATTGAAAGATTCTTCTCCTCCGTGGGATCTCACTATGCAAGCCCTGGTTCACCCACCCTTTGAGCCTGCAGCTACTGTGCATTTGAAATTCCTTTCTTGGAAAACACTTTTTCTGGTAGCTATTATATCTGCAAGATGAGTGTCTGTACTTCAAGCCCTTTCTTCAAAATTTCCATATTTGATTTTTCACAAGGATAGAGTTTCCTGTGTACTAACCCTTCCTTTTTACCCAAGGTAGTTAAGGAGAGGAATATTCAGTCCATCGCGCTTTCCAGTCTTTTTTTTCCCAATTATCAAAACAAAGGTGAATATATGCTGCATTTGCTTGATATTCATAGACAGCTTCATTTTTTATTTAGGGACCAAGCCCTGTAGGAAGTCTGATCAGTTGTTCGTATCTTTTTCTGTGGCAAAAAGAGGTAAATCTCATCACCAAAGTCTCTCTAGCCAGGTGGTTGAAAGACTGTATTACCTTTGTTTACTCTTCCAAAAACCTTCCCTTACCAGGACAAATAAGCCCCACTCCACAAGGTCCATGGCTACTTCTCAGGCCTTTTGGTCCAGAGTTTCTATTGAGGACATTTGCGCTCCAGCTACTTGGTCTAATCCTCACACTTTTATTACACATTATAAATTGGGCATCATATCCAGCAGCAGGAGTGCTTTTAGCTCTGCTGTTCTCCAGAATGTCCTTCCTTGAAGGCCACCCTGAATCTTGGTTGTGTCCACACACTAATGAAATGAAGAGGACAACATCAAATAAAGAAGTTATGTTCTTACCATAACATTCCACCTGTGTTGTCCATCTATGTTTCCATTAAACTTCACACCACCCATCCCCCTGTCCTAGTCCTAGTCTTTGGGAAGCTTGGTTAAATGTTCAAAGGAATTCCATTATTTTGTTTTGCTCCTGATGTTTAGTTGTACAGTTTAAGTATTTTCTTCTATAGGGTAAATAGTTTTATGTTCTATGCCTTTTTTCTGGCAAACTGTATCTGAGGTACATTAGGGGAGTGGAGCATTATGGGTGTTAAGAGAGGAGCTCAAGCTGTAGAAAAAGTGTCCATTTGGTTCTGAGGATCAGAACCGAATCCCACATGTTAATGGAAATGAACATGGACAACACAGATTGAATGTTATGGTAAGAACATAACTTCTTTTTAACTGCAGCACCTAAAAAAGACAGGAAAAAAGCCGTTAACTTTGTGACAAGACAAACACTTTGAGTGACAGACATGCTTGTTAAAAAGAGGTGACTTTTTTTGTATGCCTCATGCGATATCGGATGTGTGTTCAAGAACACAAGTCCATAGTGTCATGTCACTGCTTACAGTTCTCATGGCTGTTACTGCACCTCGTGATTTATAATTTAGGGCTGTATTAGTAGTCTGTTTTACAGCACATTTTTTTCTTGCAGCTGCTGTCTCATCAGACCCATTGTTAACTATAGTGCACCTTTTGCCTGTATTTGTCTAAACATTTTATTTTGTTTCCCATTTTTACCAGTGTAGTACACTGATCACAACTGACCATTTGCAGGTACTGCCCAAGTGAAATAATTCACAAAGAAGAAATAAGTGGAACAGAGAGGCAGTAAAATGTACATATCACAAATAGAACAGAAAGTAACCGTATATAATAAAAGTTGTATAGTAACAATTGAGATGCAATAACAATTGTATGAAAAATATATATTTTACAGTTTTACATGATTATATTTCAGGTTTACATCATGGTGGAAATGCTGTGGGAAAACGAGTCTTGTTAGGGAAGGGTGGAGAAGTTGGAGTTAAGTGTTAGTACTTTGGAGAGTGAGAAAGGTTAATATTTGCAAGGTCCTTAGATGATGTTGCAGAAACTAAGGGAGATTGTAGTTTTTAAGGTGTTGGGGGAGGATTCCCATAGTTTAGGGGCAACAACTGAGAGCGGTGTCTGTAGTTTAGTCTGGTTTGTATGAGCTGGAGTGAGGGTGGCTGCTCAGGAGAAATGTCTGAGGTCTTACTGTGTGTGGTACAAAGTTTGACAGCTGGTGATGTGATTGAGATTAAAGAAGTTTGAAGAAGAGAGAGCCCAGTAGCAGGTCTCCTATGTGTTGCACTGGGAGCCATTTGTGATGGTGAGACAGTGGCGCTTATAACAGGATGATTTAAGACTGAAGCAACAGATTTTTTACAGTAGTTTGTAATGTGGAGGGATTTTTCTTTGAGACCATGGCCGATATTCATCGTGTTACCCTGCTGCAGTCATCACACTTGGGTTATCTTGTCGTCAGGCGGCCCCACAGTTGGCCGGATTTCCAAAGTCTTGGTCCGACGTTGGTTGCTGTCGCCTCATTCCTGACGTCAGTGCGCCAGGGGTACATATATAGCAACCAACGCCATTTTCTTCAGTCTTTCTTGCCGCGTGGTGCCTAAAGCAGAAGCAGTTCGCAAGTGCCAGTCGGCCGACTCCTGAGATTTTCGAATTCGAATTTCAGACCGAAGTCTTCTATAAAGCTAAGTACCCCGTTGGGGAAACTTTTCTTGCCTCAAACCGATGTCAGAAAAAGTTAACAATTGTATTTCTTGTGGGAAGCAAATACCTCATAAGGATTTTCATTCTTATTGCATACCTTGCCTAGGCCCTGATCATGATGTCACTTCTTGTCGTTTTTGTGCTAGATTTAATAAACGTACTATTAAAAGACTATTTGATTTCGCACAACACTTTTTTGGTAGAAAATTTAACTATAACATGCCGTCGGAGCTTCCGACTACCGGCGTACACAAAAAGCACAGGGACAAGGACCGACAGCCCAGGCCTAAGCCCGATTCCGAGGCCTCAGTTTATCCAGTCTCTAGTTCTCCGGTTATCAGTGAGGTCCCGACGCAGCCTCTGACGACCGCAGTTCTGAAACCCGACACCGCTACAGATATTTTGTCTGAGTGTACTAGGCCGACGCAGCCTTTTACTTCAGGCCCTACCGACGATTTACCTTCCAAGGACGTCGGTACTTCTGAAACGCCATCGGTTTCTGAAGGCGTTTTCAGACCGACTACTCTTACAGTCAAAACATTTTCCAAGTCGAAGACTCCTTCTAAATCGAAAAAAGCTTCACTTCAGTCTCCTGTTCAAGGCCCTATGCCTAAGAAACAGATGCTCAAAATGGCAGAAGATTTGATTTCTCTTATCAGGGGTTCACAGCCTCCTCCTGACAAAAGGCCTAGACAAGAGGAAGATTCTGCTTCCTCTGAACAACTGTCTATTTCTTCGGATTCCTCTGAGGACCAAGACTATTCCTTCTCTCCTTATGAAGATTCTGATGCTGAGGAATCTATTCCCACAACTTCCCCTCCAGAAGATTACTCTTTTGGTGCAACTTTACACACTATGAGGGAACATTTTCACTGGGAAGGTCAGGATTACTCTTGATTCCAAGAAAAGGCTGAGAGAGTTTCTTTTACTCCCCCAACACAGACCTCTAGCAATCCCTCCTGTTTTGGACATTGTGGATGATGTCTACTTAGAATCCAGTTTCAACCCTGACTCTCTACCTCCTGCTCCGGCCAAGCCTGACAGATACTACAGAGTACCTGATTCCCACAAATTTCTTTACAAAAGCCCAGTAGCTGACCCAGAGACTCCCAGGGTCCCAAGAGGGCTAAGGGCTTCCATGGCTAAAAATCCAGTACCTTCTGAAAGGGATTCAAGAGCACTAGACAGATGGGGGGAAAAAGGTTTACACCTCAGCCACTTTAGCTATGAGAGCACTAAACTGTCAATTTCATATGCTAAAGTATCAGCAATTTCTGATCTCTCAGTTAAAACAAAAGATAACCACCTTACCTCAATAATCTGAAAAGAAAGAAGTACAGGATTTGTTGCATGCCACCGAGCGGGTGGGCAAACATACCTTACAATGTGGGTTTGATTCTTTAGAGGCCTCCTGCAGAGCAGCTGTCACTGGATCAGTTATACGTAGGCATGCCTGGTTAAAAGAACAAAGTCTGCCTGATCATGTTAAAGCAAAACTATTAGATGCTCCCTTACAGCAGGATGTTCTTTTTGGTGTTAAAGCAGAAGAAGTTTTAAAGAAAATGGAAGATAAGGCGAAATCAATGCAGACAGTCAAAGATTTTTTACAAGTACAACCCCCTCGCTTCAGCAGAAACTGGCCAACAAAAAATTGGTCCTTTCCAGCCACTGACAGGCCTCAGAGGGGTAAATACAGGTGCCCAAGGGGCAGAGGACAACCACAAGCTCAGTATAAGCCTCGCCAATGGGGCACTCCAACCCAGAAGGGAGGAGAAGACAGGTCTCAACCCACCAGAAGGCAAACTCAATGACTTGCACCTCAGCTGGCCAAACAAAGCTCTTTTGTCAGCCCCCTTGGGGGGAAAATTAGCACTATTTGCAGACAACTGGCACATGGTCACAAAGGACAAATGGGTGCTAGACATAATTTTACGAGGGTACAGATTCCACTTTCACACCTTGCCAATAAAAAGGGTAGAGGCTCAAAAACAAATTACAGCTCTCATGACCATGAGCGCCATTCAAAGGGTACCAACTCGAGCAAGGCCAAGGATTTTACTCAAGACTCCTAGTACCCAGGAAAGAAAATGCTTGGAGACCAATTCTGGGCCTTTCAATTCTAAACACTTACTTACAAGTTCCCAAATTCAAGATGCTAACACTACAGCAGCTACTTCCCATGTTGGGCAAGGAAGCATGGCTGGTAACGTTGGACCTCAAGGAGGCATACCTGCATGTCCCAGTCAGACAAAGTTGCAGAAGATACCTCCGTTTCATTGCAGGTTCAACCCATTATCAATTCTGTGCACTGCCCTTTGGCTTATCTACTGCGCCCAGAGTATTCACAAAATGCCTGGCACCAGTAATTGCATACTGCAGACAAAGAGGAATTCAAATATATCCATATCTGGACAGCTGCCTCATCCAAGCAGAAAGAAAAGACATTCTCTTACAACATCTGGCTTTTGTGAAGCATCTACTAAATTGTCTGGGGTACACAGTAAACGAAAAGAAGTCAAAACTAGTACCCTCACAAAAAATGATATTCCTGAGTGCCAGCTTGGACACAATGGCCCAGAAGGCTTATCTTACACCAGACAAGCAATTACAACTCACTCAATATTTCAAGACAATGGCAACAAAGACCCAATTAACTGCAAGAAAAATTCTGCAGGCTTTGGGTTTCATGGCATCTTGCATTCTGATAATACCATTTGCAAAACTGCATATGAGGAAATTACAGTGGTACCTAAAATGCGTATGGTCTCAGCACAGCCACAGCTTGGACACAGTGATATCTCTCATTCCCTGCCTTCAACAGGAATTTCTATGGTGGGCACAGGCATGTCATCTCAACAAGGGTCAGCCTTTCATCCTGCCTCCACCCAGGCAAACTATCACAACAGATGCTTCAGACTATGCCTGGGGGGCACACATGGCAGGGCAATGCATTCAAGGCCTATGGACTGCAGAACAAAGAAAACTGCACATAAACCAAAAAGAGATGCTAGCTGTACAGAAAGCTCTGACAGCCTTCAAGGATCTACTACAGCCAGGACAACTTGCAATAAAGACGGACAATACCACAGTAATGTGGTACATAAACAAACAAGGGGGCACACATTCCTACCCTCTTTGCAGGCAAGCAATAATCTTATGGAGCACAGCTCTGGCCTACCAAGTCCAGTTACAGGCTCAATTCCTGCCAGGACAGAAAAACACATTGGCAGACGACCTAAGCAGAAACCTCAAAGATCCCCACGAGTGGAAGCTAGACCCACAAATATTTACAATGATAACTCAAAGATGGGGTCTACCAAATATAGACCTGTTTGCCAGTCCTCAAAACTACCAGCTGACAAAATTTTGTACAAGGACATTCCACCATCAAGCTTGGAAAGTGGACTCTCTCTCCTTCAGTTGGAAAAACCTGACAGCATATGCCTTTCCTCCATTACCTCTTCTCACAAAGGTTCTTTTGAAGGTCAAAAATGAGAAACCTCAACTGATTCTCATAGCCCCAGACTGGCCACGCCAGCACTGGTACCCACTATTGAAGAATATGGCTCACAGCCCACCATGGATATTGCCTCAAATTCCTCATTTGCTCATGCAGCAAGACAAGCAGATTCTACAGAGCCAGATCAAAACCTTAAACCTGGCTGCATGGCAAATCAATTAAACATCCCACCAGCCCCTCTTTCACAAGCAGTACTGGATGTTATTCTAGAGGCCAGGAGGCCAAGCACCAGGAAGACTTACTCGGACAAATAGAAAAGGTTTTGTGCTTGGAACCAAGCTAAAGGCCAAGACACAACTCAGCCTCATATGCCTCACATTCTGCAGTATGTAGCTGAGATGTTGCATAAAGGACTTTCCTTCTCCTCTATTAAAATCCATGCTTCAGCTATTTCAGCTCACTACGACACTAATCCACCTTTATTTTCCAATCCATTTCTAAGGCAGTTCCTCAGAGGGGCAAAAAACATTAGACCACCTAGAAGAGCCCCTACACCAACATGGGACCTCAACTTTGTTCTGGAAAAACTAACGCTACCTCCCTTTGAACCAGATTTTTCTGCAGACCTTCAGTTCCTATCCTGGAAGACTGCCCTGCTCCTGGCAATAACTTCTGCTAGGAGAGTCTCAGAATTACAGGCACTTATGGCAGTGGAACCTTTCCTCATTTTCCATCAAGACAGAGTTTCTCTACGAACTAATCCTTCCTTCATGCCTAAGGTGGTTTCCAGTGTAGCTTTAAATCAAACCATCCACCTACCCACTTTCTTCCCCAATCCACAGAACAAAGGTGAGAGACTCCTGCATTCCTTGGACATTCACAGGCAACTTTACTACTTGGATAAAACTAAGGCTTTCAGAAAAACTGACCAGCTCTTTGTTTCCTATGCTACAGCTTCTCAAGGGAGGGCCATATCCAAGCAAACCATTTCTAAATGGATAGGCCATTGCATACGATTCTGCTATACCCATCATTGCAAACCAGTTCCTCCTACCATTAGATCCCACTCTACCAGGGCAACAGCTACCTCTACTGCCTTTCTCAGGGGGGTTCTTACCAAGGAAATTTTAGAAGCTGCAACTTGGAGTTCTGTACACACCTTCACCAAACAGTATCACTTACCTCTTTATTCTAAGTCCAGGACAGGCTTCGCCACTGCAGTTCTGCAGGGCCTCATTCACTCCACTAACCCTCTATGATGCCTCCACCCTACCTTAGCTTTGGGACTCAACCCAAGTGTGATGACTGCAGCAGGGTAACATGATGAACATAGTACAGTTTTGTACCTACCATAAATGTAGATGTTCGAGTGTTCACCCTGCTGCAGTCCAGGTTACCCTCCCTCCAACCCCTCTGATCTACTGGCTAAATCTTTGCTATGCCTTTCTGATGTATTTGCTTATAGCTGAAGGGATTTTGTGTTTGTACAATGTTCACACCTTTTGGTACTAATTTGGATCACCTTTTTGGGGGCACCTGACATCTGGGGCAAGAAAAACTGAAGAAAATGGCGTCGGTTGCTATATATGTACCCCTGGCGCACTGACGTTAGGGATGAGGCGACAGCAACCGACGTCGGACCAAGACTTTGGAAATCGGGCCGACTGCGGGACCGCCTGACGAAAGGATAACCCAAGTGTGATGACTGCAGCAGGGTGAACACTCGAACATCTACATTTATGGTAGGTACAAAACTGTCAAGAAAGAGGTTAGAAGCACCAAAAACCAAGAACACAAAATTCCAGGATGGCTGAGCGGAGGCAATAATTCCAATGCTGTTGGCACTAGTACGAAGTTTTATTTCACCAAGATACACGAACACACAACGTTTAACACAAGCGCTTTCACTCGGTTCCTACCGAGCTTTATCAAGTACAATGAAAGCAGCATAAATGGCAGTTTATATACATTCACTTAATTCAATCTAATTTGTTACATATGCAAATGATTTCTTAAAGTTGTAATGTTTGATATTTTAAAAATATTTGTTTAAAAATGTAAAGGATAATTCATGCATTGTATCCTAATAGCTTAAAGTGCTGTATTGCTTAAAATTAATATAGGAGTTTTTGTTTTTTTATGTGAAACATAACTTATTACCATACATCTGAATCAGTACAAAATATTACAATTGTGTTTTTTGTTTGCACACCTCTTAGAGATGGGAAGGAAAGAAGAGGAGGGGGGGGGAGGGGGGAGGAGGGGGGAAGAAGGGGTAAATTTAATGACCTTTTCAATTAACCAAAATATATAAAGTTTTGTATATAGCAGCAAAACATGTTTAAATATACAATAATTACAGTTAAAAATGGAATCTTTATAGCAGCAGAGCATGAGTAAATTTACACTAAGTACAATAAAAAAGGGGCCTTTTCCTAAAAACTATCTTAAAATGTTTTAAAATTAATTTTGGAAAATAAATTAATAATTAATTAGATCTTCGTGAATTAGATGTTAAAGTCTAGCTCTCCTTAATTTTAGAACTGAGCTTATGCTTAAAGTGTCATTTAATCCTGGAGTTTTGTTTGCATCTAATCTCAGTTGCCATGTTAATTCTTTGGATTCCAAAACAGCTTCCCAGTCACCACCCCTTTACTGGGGTACTTTATGGGTAGTCCATATACAAGTTGGGCTAAAAGGGCTCCTTTGCTTTAGCTGCCCTGGCTGGGTTGGATAAGGTAAGGTGTGATAGTTCGGAAGAGAGGTGATTTTCATTTTGCCCTTGATTTGTCAGTATGGATATGGAATGTTAGTGACTGGTTTAGGCAGAAACCAAGGTATTCAAATGAGTGGTTTGTTTCTGTTTGGTGTGCCACACAGGGTGGTGATGTTGTCTGACATCGGGGATTTTAAGTTTTTGGGTTGTAACAAATAGCATTTTTTTTTGTGTGGTTAAGTATTAGTTTGTGGTTAGTGAGAGACCGGAATTGAGGAGTTGAGGTATTTTTGCAGTTCTGATTGTAAGCTGGCTGAGTTTGAACCTGAAGATTACCTTGTCATCAGTATTGAGGATGAGTTGTAGAAAAGAAGTCAGTCTATTAATGAAGACAGAGAAGAGATGCTAGGATAGAACATTGGAATGCTCCCACTGAAAGAGGTGTGGGCTGAGAGAAGAGAGACTAATTTAACCTTCAGTAATCTGTTTTAAAATGTCGTTAGCTAGGCACCAGCATGCTGTCATGCACTGTAGCCTGTGCAGACTCCATGCTGTTTTTTGGGTAAGGAGATGGGATTGCTTAATGCACCTTAAAAGCTGGATGTAAATTATTTTTTACCCCCTTGCCAAGATAAAGATTCATTAGTGTACTCCTTGCATGTCCATTCTCTTTGTCAGCTTGTCTCTGATGATGAGGATTCCTTGTCCCTTGACTCCTTAAGAAACTTTCCTTTGGGAAACTGCAACCAAAATGATGCAGCACTTTGATTTGGAATCCAAAAAGTTACTATAGTTTGCTAGAGGTAGGTGCTGCTATGTCACCTTTTGTCCTAGTCTTGGAGACCTTTCCTGGATACTTTTGCATCCACTTCCATTTCTCCTGTTTCCCAACTTCCAACACCCAAGAAGCCTGATAGATTTTATAAGGAACCTGAGGACCTTAGGTTTCTCTACAAAAGCTTGTAGCAGATCATTCTGCTTTTTCTGTTTATACTGATGTTTTATTATCTGACAGAGATAGTAGGGCCATGGACAGGTAAGATGCATCTCTACCAGTCTTGCCTCTAGAGGTTAAAATTACCAGACTTAATGACATACCTTTTGTCCATTTTGCATGACTTAAATAAGACCGTGGCTAATCTTGCGGCTTTTGAAACTAAGCAACAAGTGATTTCTGTGCTTGCACAAGCTACACACATTGCAATGCATTCCATTAAGTGTAGCGATGATGCTGCAGAGTCTTCTTCCAAGGTTGCTACTACTGGGTCAGTTATAGGAAAATTTGTTCAGCTTCACCTTTACAAGACATGTTTTCCTGACTGTCTGCTTGCCCTCCTTCACTCCTTGGTCCAGGAATTCCCATGTCAAATATGCTAACTTGTCCATTCCAGCTTGAAAATTCATAATAACAGACAAATGGCTATTATCCATCATTCATCAAGGTTACAAGGTATTTGGAAGGAAGTTCCATCACTGAGGGATAACCCCCACCCTCTTCTCCTTTAATTCAAATTAATTTCCTCCTTCCTGTCGAACAGGGTCTCCTCAACCAGGGCACCATAGAAACAGTGCACATCAGCATCTAGAAAAATTCTTGTATTCAACACTTTCTGGTCCCCGGAAAAGGAGGCCACTGTGAGGCCTATTCTTGACCTGTCCCACTTTAACACCTTTCTGGAAGTACCACCTTTCAGTTCTCTGCTTTACCCTTTGGTTATCTGCTACTTCAGCATCTCCACAAAGTGCCTCGTCCAAGCCATTGCTTTTTGGAGAACACAGGTAATGCAAATTTTCCCATACTTGGATGAACTTTTTTTCTTGGCTCCCTCTCAGGATACCCTACATCTGCATCTCAGTTTTACAGTATTATGTCTGGAGAGACTGGTGTTCACCCTCAGTCCCTAAAAGTCTTTTAACAGCCACCCAAGATCTGCTTTTGTTTGACTGTTGCAGTCATCACATTTGGGTTATCTGCCTGCAGTAGCCCTCAGTCGGCCTGATTATCAAAGTCTTGGGTTCTGTGTCTGTTGCTGTCTCATCTTCCATGACGTCAGATAGTCCGGGGTATAAAGCATGCAGCTGACGCCATTGCATCAGTCTTTCTTGCCATGCGGTGCCCGAAGCAGAAGCAGTTGGCAAGTGTCGGCCGACTCCTGAAATTTTCGTTTTCGAGTTTCAGAACCGAAGTCTTCAACTAAAGCTAAGTGCCCCGTTGGGGAAACCTTTTCTTGCTCTAAACCGATGTCAGTAAAAGTCAATAATTATCTTTCTTGCGGAAAGCAAATACCTCATAAAGATTTTCATTCGTACTGTATTCCCTGCCTAGGGCCTGACCACGACGTACCTCAATGTCGGTTTTGTGCCTTATTTAACACAAACTATTAATCGTCTGTACATTTTTGCTTCTAAATATTTTGGTACTCTGTTCAGTTATCCAGCTATGTCTTCGGTAAGCCACCCGACTACCGACATTCCGAAAAAATGCAAAGATAAAGACAGAGAAGGCCGCCTAGGTCCAAAGCTGCCGACGACGCTTCTCCCAAGCTTGTCGCCAGTTCGCCGGTACTCAGTGAGGCATTTTCACAGCCCTTGATACCCGCTACTTCAGATTCGCAGGCCTCTACTGAGACCCATTCGGAGTCTGGTATGCCTCAAGATGCTTCAACTGTGGAACCTGCGGATGTCTCTACCTTGGATGAGTCCGGAGCCGCTGTGCAGGCACCGGCTTCTGAGGGTGTATTCAGACCTACTGGCTTGCATATTAAACAGACACCATCTTCTGCTAGGCCTAAAACTCGAACCATGCCTAGGAAACTGACATCCAGACCGCATGGTCAGGCCTCTATGCCTAAAAAACAATGGTAAGAATGGCCTGAAGACCTTATTACTTTAATCAGGTGAAGCCAACCTTCCCCCTCTAAGAGACCTAGGACTGAATTTGCTTATGATACTTCTGACCAGGATTCTGAAATTTCTGTCTCCTCTGATGACCAGTATTTACCCTTATCTACCTATGAGGACTCTGATGCAGAGGACTCTATTCCCTCTGCTTCACCCCCAGAGGATTTTTCTTTCTTTTGGTGAAACCTTGCATACTCTTGGGGAACATTTTGACTGGGAAAGCCAGGATTACTTTGATTCTAAAAAGAGGCTTAGAGATTTCTTACTCCTGCCCCAACACAGGCCTTTAGCTATCCCTCCTGTGCTGGACATTGATGACGATACCTTTTCAGAATCTAGCTTGACCCCTGACTCTTTACTTCCTGCTCCTAGAAAACCTGATAGATATTACAGGGTTCCTGATTCTCATAAGTTCCTTTTTAAAAATCCTACTGCGGACCCTGAGACCATTTCACAGGGACCCAAGGGCGTTAAGGCTACTACTGACAAAAATCCTACCCCCTCTGATAGAAATTCCATGGCCCTGGATAGATGGGGTAAGAAGGTATACGCCTCTGCAACCTTGGCTGTATGGGCCTTAAATTGCCAGTTTCATATGTTAAAGTATCAGCAGCATATTATTGGATTGTTTAAACAGAAAATTATGTTGATTTCCTGATTGTGCTGAAAGTAAGGATTTACAGGATTTAATGCATTCTGCTGAACAGGTTGGAAAACATATTTTGCAATGTGTTTTTGATTCACTAGAGGCATCTTGCAGGGCTGCTGTCACTGGGTCTGTACTTGGAAGGCATGCTTGGCTTAAGGAGCAATCTTTGCCAGATCATGTTAAAACTAAATTGCTGGATGCTCCCTTAAATCAGGACCGCCTATTTGGCAACAAAGCAGAAGAAGTTCTTAAAAAGATGGAGGAAAAAGCTAAATCTATGCAAACTGTTAAAAAATTTCTTACAAGTGCAGCCTCCTAGATTTCGTAGGCATTGACCCTCAAAAAATTAGTCCTTTCCTGCCTCTTCCAGGCCTTCTCAGTTCAAACCCAGAACCAGCAGAATACCCAGACTTCAGTTTCAGGGTTCGCACAGGACTAGGCAGTGGGAGGCTCCCACTTCCTAATCAGGGAGTAGTAAGACTCCACCTATGGTAAACTGTCTCAATGACTTAACTTTAAAACTTCCAAGTACTTCTCAACTGACTGCTCGTTTAGGGGGAAAGATTGCTCTGCAAGCAAAAAACTGGGAACTCATTACCCAAGACAAATGGGTTTTAAACATAGTTTCCCAAGGATACAGATTTCACTTCCACATGCTACCAATCCCAAACGGTTGGACAGATCTACCCCCAAATCAGTGGGCAGAGGCTCAAAAGCAAGTACACTCTCTCTTAAGATTAAAGGTTATTCAAACTGTACCAGAAGAGGAAAAGGGACAAGGTTTCTACTTGAGACTTTTCCTGGTACCCAGAAAAGACAACTCCTGGAGTCCTATCCTAAACACCTTTTTGGTGATTCCAAAACTGAAGATGCTAACTCTTCACCAGTTGCTTCCCATGATAGTCAAAGATGCCTGGTTGGCAACACTGGATTTAAAGGAAGCCTACCTGCACATCCCAATCAGGAAATCTTGCAGAAAAACAACGTTTCAAAGTAGGCTACATGCACTATCAGGTCTTTGCACTGCCCTTTGGCTTATCTACTGTGCCCAGGGTATTCACAAAGTGCCTAGCTCCAGTCATTGCATTTTGCAGGCAAAGATATATTCAGATATATCCATACCTGGACGATTGTCTAATTCATGCAGAAAGGCAGGGCATACTTCTGAATCATCTGGCATTTGTACAAAAGGTGTTAACTTGTCTGGGGTACACCATAAACGAAAATAAATCACATCTGGTACCCTGTCAACAAATTGTATTCCTGGGAGCAAGCTTGAACACAACTTCCCAGATGGCTTTCCTCGCGCGTAGTTCAAACTAGCAGCCACAAAAACCCTGCTATCTGCAAGGCAAGTACTGCAACCCTTGGGGTTCATGGCCTCGTGCATTCTACTAATTCCATATGCAAGACTCCATATGAGGAAACTACAGTGGTATCTAGAAAGCCTATGGTGTCAACACTCTCAGGATCTAGAAGCAATGATTCCTATCGTACCTTGCCTACAATAAGAATTCCTTTGGTGGGCAGAGGCCTGCCACCAAAACAAGGGACTACCATTCACTCTACCCCCTGCCGTCCAAACCCTAACAACAGATGCATCAGACAATGCATGGGGGGCTCACCTGGCAGGGAAGTGCATTCAGGGCAAATGGAATCCAAGTCAAATGCACCTGCATATCAATCAAAAAGAAATGTTAGCTGTACAGAATGTTCTGACAGCCTTCAAGGACCACATTCTTCCAGGACAATTAATGGTAAAGACGGACAACACCACTGTTATGTGGTACATAAACAGTGTGGTACCCATTCTTACCCCCTCTGAAGACTAGCCGTGGCTCTGTGGAACACAGCCTTGAGTTACCAAGTGCATCTACAGACTCAATTCCTGCCAGGAAAACTAAATACACTGGCAGATGAACTAAGCAGAAATCTCATGGACCCACATGAGTGGAAACTGGAACCAAAGATTTTTAACATGTTGATCAACAAATGGGGGATCCCGGATATAGACCTGTTTGCCTCCCCTGGGAACTACCAATTGGATAAATTCTGCACAAGGACTCCCCACAGACAAGCTTGGAAAGTGGATTCTCTGTGCTTCAGCTGGAAAATCTTATCAGTTTATGCCTTTCCTCCTCTGCTTCTCCTCTCCAAAGTGCTACTAAAAATCAAACAGGACAAACCAAGGATGATACTGATTGCACCAGACTGGCCACACCAACAATGGTACTCCCTCTTGCGCAGTGTGTCACAGCTGGCTCCATGGCACCTACCTCGGACTCCTAACCTGCTTGTCTCTGCAGGAGAGCCAGATTCTGCACCCCCAACTTCAAACCCTGAACTTGTCAGCCTGGCTAATTACCTAATCTCTCCGTTACCATCCCTCAGTAAACAAGTGTTGGATGTCATTTTGGAGGCAAGGAGGCCTAGTACTAGAAAAATCTGCTGAAAAATGGAAAAGATTCTGTGCCTGGAACCAAACTCAAGGGATGGCCACAACAGCACCTAAGTTACCTCAGATTCTTCAATACTTAACTGAGATGCTTCACAAGGACCTTTCCTCTTCCCCCATCAAAATTTACACCTCGGCCATTACAGCTCATTACAACACAGAACCACCCATCTTTTCTCACCCACTGCTCAAGCAGATGTTCATCGTGCATACAGCTGCAGTAATCACAGATGGGATGTCCTTCTAGAATGCAACTGCAGTCATAACATATGGGTTGTCCTGCCTCAGGCAGCCCTCGGTCGGCCGGATTCCAAAGTCTGGGTCCGACGTCGGCTGATGTTGCATTTCTCTCCGACGTCAGAGCGGCTGGAGTATATAAGCATCAGCCGATGCCATCTTCTTCAGTCTTTCTTGCCGCGCGGTGCCCGAAGCAGGAGCAGTTCGCAAGTGCCGGTCGGTCAGCTCCTGTATTCTTCGAAACCGAAGACATCAAAAAAGCTAAGTACCCCATTGGGGACCTTTTCTTGCCTCAGCCGATGTCAGAATTAACTGAAAAAGTAAATAATTGTTTGTCTTGCGGTAAACAAATACCTCATAAGGATTGCCTCCCTTGCCTTGGCCCAGACCACGATGTCTCGGCCTGTGCCGCCTGTACTCGCTTCAATAAGTGCAGTCTAAGGCGCCGGGTGGAGTTCGCTGAAGACTTTTTTGGCGAAAAGTTTGCTTACATTATGCCGTCTGAACAACCGGCTACACATATTTCTAAAAAATGGAAAGACCAGGACCGACCTCCTCGGCCCGTGACTTCCTCCGACTCCACGCCAAAACTTACCGCGAGTGCCCCAGTTCCCTCTGAGGCAGTTATTCCACCGCTTGGAACCGAAGACACTGCACTACCGATACCTCCGACACCAGAGGCCACACCGACGCCAATTATTGATTTTCCTCCGGATACTGTAACCGAGGAAATGCCCGAGACCATTGCTGTGGACCCCTGCACGTGGGGCTGCCAGGCCTCCCATGTCTATGTCTATCAAGGCCTACACACGTGCTAAGGCAGCTAGCCAGGCCAAGCCTGCAAGCCAGGCCAAGCATCTCTCAGCTAAAACCTTGCCTCAGCCTAACCCTGAAGCTCAAATTATGTCCTTGGCCGCCAGAGGCTCCCAGGCCCATCCTGAGAGAGGATCCCAGCCTCCTCCTGATAAGAGGCCCAGGGTTGAACCACCTGACCCCCTTTCTTCAGATGAAGATTCTGGGGACTCTGTGCTTTCCGAATCCCAGGAACCCCCTTTTCAGACTTTCGAGGATTCGGATGCAGAGGACTCCATTCCTTCGGCCTCTCCTCCCAAGGATATTTCTTTTGGGGAAGTTCTGCATTCCATGAGGGAGCATTTCCAATGGCAAGGTCAGGAATTTTCTGATTCCAGGAAACGCCTTCGAACTTTCCTTAAAAAGCCACAACACAGGCCCTTAGCTATTCCTCCTGTGCTTGATGTGTTGGATGACCTTTACTCTGACTCCAGTGCTACCCCTGATTCTCTGCCCCCGGCTCCTGTCAAGCCTGACAGATACTATAGGGTCCCTGAAACCCATTCTCATTTCTTTCGGGCCCATGCTGTAGACTTAGAAACTATTTCCCAGGGGCCTAAGGGGGTTTCTGCTACCACTTCCAAAAATCCTTTGCCTTCCGACAGAGAGGCAAGGTCCTTAGAGAGATGGGGAAAGAAGGTTTACACCTCTACTACCTTAACTATGAGAGCTCTCAATTGTCCGTTTCATATGTTTCAATATCAGGATTCCCTGTTGGATGATTTACAGAAAAAATTAGCCTCTCCTGACCCTTTAGATAGGAAGTCCTTGCAGGAGGCTGTCCATAACTCTCAGCAGGTCAGTAATCATTTTCTGCAGTGTGGATATGATGCATTGGAAGCTTCATGTAGGGCAGCTATGACAGGAGCGGTCATTCGTAGACATGCATGGTTAAAAGAGCAACCCTTACCGGATCATGTTAAGGCAAAGCTACTAGATGCTCCCTTGGAAAAGAACAAACGTTTTGGTGATAATGCTAAAGATGTGTTAAAGACCATTGAAGAAAAAGCCAAGTCAGTTCAGACAGTCAAAGATTTTCTCCAGGTTCAGCCCCCCAGGTTCAGCAGGAACTGGCCTTCTAAAAACTGGTCATTCCCAAATCCTGAAAAATTTCAAAGGGGCAAGAACAGGCGTGCCCGTGGCAGAGGGCAATATAGAGGATCCTACAGGGGATGCCAATGGCAACCAACAAACCAAAGAGGTGACACAGGGGTTTCCCCTGTCACTCAGGGACAATCTCAGTGACTTGACTCTTAACTTTCCTCCCAAAGGGGCTTGTTCTTGCTCCTTGGTCGGAGAAGTTATCTCTGTTCTCAGAAAATTGGCACAAACTGATAAAAGACAAATGGATATTGGACATTATAGATCATGGTTACAGGTTCTATTTTCACACCTTACCAAGAAAACAAGGCATGCCAAATCTTCCACAAAATCAAAAGAAAACAAGGCATGCCAAATCTTCCACAAAATCAAAAGGCAGAGGCTATCAAGCAAATTTCTCTGCTGGCTCAGATCAAAGCAATAGAAAAAGTGCCTCATCAAGAACAAGGTCAGGGGTTTTACTCAAGACTGTTCCTTGTTCCAAGAAAACAAAATCAATGGAGACCGATACTGGACTTGTCCGCTTTAAACACTTTTCTCATAGTACCAAAGTTCAAAATGCTGACCTTACAGCAGCTCCTTCCCATGCTGGGCAAGGGGTCCTGGCTGATTACTCTGGACCTCAAGGAGGCATACCTGCATGTCCCTATCAGACACAGCTGCAGAAGATACCTCAGATTTCTTGCAGGGCCTGAGCATTATCAATTCTCAGCATTGCCTTTTGGCTTATCTACTGCACCCAGAGTATTCACGAAATGCCTGGCATCAGTAATTGCTCATTGCAGACTCCAGGGGATTCAAATCTACCCTTACCTGGACGATTATTTATTTATTTATTTATTTAACATTTGTTGACCGGGAATGTCAATCTACGATTGCCTCATAAAAGCGGACAACGAACTAACCTTGACAAAAAACTTGAATTATGTCATACACTTGCTACAGGCTTTGGGATACACAGTCAACTTTCAAAAGTCAAGACTTCTACCATCCCAGCAAATAACTTTCTTAGGAGCCAAACTAGACACAGCCTCTCAAATGGCCTACTTGACAGAAGACAAGCAAGAGCAGTTAACTCATTACTTCAAAAGTTTAGCAAAACTCTCCCACATGACTGCAAGGAGATTCCTACAGGCCCTGGGGTTCATGGCATCTTGCATTCTCCTGGTCCCACTAGCAAGACTACACATGAGAAAACTTCAGTGGTATCTAAAGAGCTTATGGTCTCAGCACAACAACAACCTAGAAGCAATTATCCCACTCATTCCATGTCTTCAAAAGGAATTTCTATGGTGGGCTGCAGCAAGCCAGTCAAATACAGGCATGCCGTTCAAAAAACCTCAGACAACACAGACGCCTCAGACCATGGATGGGGGGCGCACATGGAAGGCAGATGTATTCAAGGACAATGGAATCCAAAGGAAGAACATCTGCATATCAACCAAAAAGAAATGCTGGCAGTAATGCATGCCATCGAGGCCTTTGGACATCAACTTCATCAAGGCCACCTTCTAATAAGGACAGACAACACCACTGTGATGTGGTACATAAACAAGCGGGGAGGTACTCACTCTTACCCCCTTTGCAGGCTAACAATGAATCTTTGGGAAAAATCACGGAGTCTGAACATAACAGCTACAGTCCCAATTTGTTCCAGGCAGAGACAATGTTCTGGCGGACAGTCTAAGCAGGGATTTCCTAGACCCACACGAATGGAGGTTACATCCAGACATCTTTGCACAACTAACCTCGGCATGGGGCAGGCCAGACGTAGACCTATTTGCCTCCCAACTCAATCATCAGCTACAAAAGTTCTGCTCAAGGACAAATCATCCACAAGCATGGAAGATAGATGCTCTCTCATTCAACTGGAGCTCCCTAGTCATCTATGCATTTCCTCCTCTGCCACTGATGACCACAGTGTTACTAAAGATCAAAGCAGAGCAGCCAAAGGGAATCCTAATAGCTCCGAACTGGCCGAGACAACACTGGTACCCACTACTACGGAGCATATGTCACAACAATCCGTGGGCCCTTCCCAAATGGCCTCAACTGTTGACTCAACACAACTTCAGGACAGCTCATCCCAACCTCCAGACTCTACAGCTAACAGCTTGGAAGATCACATAAATAACCTCAATTTATCTCTCTCCAAGGAAGTTCAGCGGATACTAACAGAAGCCCGCAGACCATCCACCAGAAGGGCTTACTCAGCCAAAGGGAAGCGTTTCAGCATTTGGAATACCAACAAGGGTCAAGATGCATCAGTACTGAGCATTCCACTCATTCTGGAGTACTTGGCAGAATTGCTAAATAAGGGACTTTCATACTCTTCCATAAAAATACATGCTTCAGCTATCTCAGCTAGATACAACATTGACCCACCTGTGTTCTCGCATTCTTTGCTAAGGCAATTTCTTAGAGGGATCAAGAATATAAAACCTCCAAGAAAGGCACCGGTACCAGCTTGGGATCTCAATTTTGTGTTAGAAAAATTGACTCTACCTCCCTTCGAGCCAGCAGCTTCAGTGGATTTACAATTTCTGTCCTGGAAGACAGCTTTCCTGCTGGCCATTACCTCAGCTAGAAGGGTTTCAGAATTACAGGCACTAATGGCAATACCACCCTTCATAATTTTCCACCGAGACAGGGTCTCCTTACGAACCAATCCTTCCTTTCTGCCAAAAGTGGTATCTAGGTTCTCTCTAAATCAGGCAATTCACCTGCCTACTTTCTTCCCCAATCCTGAAAACAAAGGGGAAAGACTGTTGCATACCTTGGACATACATAGACAACTTCGCTACTATCTAGACAGAACCAAAATCAGTAGGAAGTCCGATCAGCTATTTGTAGCTTACGCTCCTGGAGTACAGGGAAAAGCAATTTCCAAACAGACAATTTCAAAATGGATTGGACATTGCATCAGATATTGTAATTCCTTCCATGGAAAGAGTGTGCCAGCCAATATCAGACCACACTCTACCAGAGCTGCAGCCACCTCCACAGCCTTCTTAAGAGGGGTGCCTACAAAGGGTATTCTAGAAGCTGCTACATGGAGCTCCGTGCATACATTTTCCAAACACTACAACCTCCCTTTATTTTCCAGATCCAGAGCAGGCTTTGCTTCGGCAGTCCTGCAGGGATTGCTAGCTACACCATCCTTTTCCTAGAGCATACCACCTCCCCCAGCTAAGCTATGGTATTCAACCCATATGTTATGACTGCAGTTGCATTCTTGAAGGACATAGTACAGTTTTGTACCTACCATAAATGTAGATGTCCGATAGATATGCAACTGCAGTCGGGTTTTCCCTCCCTCCTTCCCCTCTATGCCTTGGGTCCACTCCTCTCCGTTATTCTTAGCTGGGGTTATCTGTTATGGTGTATCTGTTTATTGCTTACTTATTTGTCTGGAAACCTATTTTTGTTTTACAAATTTGATTTTAGCCTTCCTTGGAGGGCACCTGGCATCTGGGGCAAGAAACACTGAAGAAGATGGCGTCGGCTGATGCTTATATACTCCAGCCGCTCTGACGTCGGAGAGAAATGCGACATCAGCCAACGTCGGACCCAGACTTTGGAATCCGGCCGACCGAGGGCTGCATGAGGCAGGACAAACCCATATGTTATGACTGCAGTTGCATATCTATCGGACATCTACATTTATGGTAGGTACAAAACTGTACTTTCTCTGCCGTCAGGCGGGTCCTCGGTCGGCCGAATTCCAAAGTCTAGGTCCGGCGTCGGTTGTTGTCGCTTTCTTTCCTGATGTCAGTGCGACAGGGGTATACAAGACACAGCCGACACCATTTTCTTCAGTCTTTTTTGCCGCGCGGTGCCCGATGCAGAAGCAGTTCGCAAGTGCCGGTCGGCCAGCTCCTGAATTTACGAAAAATTGGAAACAGAAGTCTTCTTTAAAGCTAAGTACCCGCTAGAAACTTTTCTTGCCTCAGACCGATGTCAGACAAAGTTAACAATTGTATTTCTTGTGGGAAGCAAATACCTCATAAGGATTTCCATTCCCTTTGCATACCCTTGTTTAGGCCCAGACCACGACGTCTCGGGCTGTCGCTTTTGCGCTACTTTCAATAAACACACTATTAAGCATCGGGCGGAGTTCGCCCAACACTTTTTTGGTAAAGCCTTTGATTATAAAATATGTCGTCGGAGACTCCCGACTACCGGTTTGTCCAAAAAAATGCAAGGACAAGGTCCGCGATCTCCACCGACACCACGCCAAAACTGGCTACATGTGGTCTGGTTCTCAGCGAGACGCCTATGCAGCCCCTGACTACCGACGACACTTCTTTGGCGGTGTCTTCTGTAACCGAGACCGCAGGTACCTCGGCCCATACCCAGACTACAACCACCGAAGCCAATGTGAGTGTTGAGCCTCCTAATGTGGACAGGTCCACTTCCACCCATGGTGTCTTTAGACCCACATCTTCCTTTTCCATTAAGGCCTTTACTAAGTCCAAATCAGCCATGCATCCCAAGAGGCCTGTTGCACAGGGCCCATCTCCAGGCCCCATGCCCAAAAAGCAGATGCTTAAAATGGCTGAGGATTTAATTACTCTTATCAGGGGTTCCCAACCCCCTCCAGACAAGAGACCCAGAGTGGTGGAAGATTCTCTCTCTTCTGACCAGGGCTCCATTTTTTCAGAACATTCTGATATAGAGGAACACTCGTACTCCCCTTTTGAAGATTCTGATGCAGAGCAGTCCATTCCGTCTGTATCTCTCCCAGAGGATTTTTCTTTTGGGGAAACCTTGCGCACCTTGAGGGAACACTTCCATTGGGAAGGCCAAGACTTTTCTGATTCCAAGAAAAGACTTAGGAAATTTTTTTTGTTACCTCAACACAGACCTCTGGCGATTCCTCCTGTCTTGGACATACTTGATGATGTTTACTCGGAGGCCTGCCTTTATCCGGATTCCCTGCCTCCTGCCCCAGTCAAGCCTGATAGGTACTACAGAGTTCCTAACTCGCACCAATTTCTTTACAAAAGCCATAATGCTGACCCTGAAACCATTTCTCAAGGCCCCAAGGGGATGAAGGCCTCTACTGCAAAGAATCCACTACCTTCCGAAAGAGAGTCTAGATCCTTAGAAAGGTGGGGAAAAAAGGTATATACCTCGGCCACCCTAGCCATGAGGGCCTTAAATTGTCAGTTCCATATGCTTAAATATCAGCAGTTTCTGTTATCACAATTAAGAAATAAAATGTCTCAACCTGAACAACCAGATTTGAAGGAGTTGCAGGATATGATGCATAGTGCAGAACAAGTGGGTAAACACACCTTACAATGTGGCTATGATGCCTTAGAGGCCTCAAGTAGAGCTGCTGTTACAGGATCAGTCCTTCGTAGACATGCCTGGCTTAGGGAACAAATCTTGCCTAATCATGTTAAAGCTAAACTACTAGATGCTCCTTTACAAAAGGATGTACTATTTGGTACTAATGCTGAGGAGATACTACGGAAAATGGAAGAAAAAGCTAAATCTATGCAAACTGTCAAAGCTTTTCTACAGGTTCAACCACCACGTTTTAGCAGAAATTGGCCTTCTAAAAACTGGTCCTTTCCAGCCTAGGACAAGCCCCAAAGATGTAGGTACAGGCGCACAAGGGGCAGAGGGCAATCTCAAGGATCATAAAGAGGCAGACAATGGCAAACTCCAGCACCAAGAGGTGGCGAAGACAGTGCACAACAATACAGGAAACAAACCCAATGACTTCCTCCTTTTCATGCCAAGCAAATCTCAGCTGGCAGCACCCTTGGGAGGAAAGCTGGCATTATTTACAAGAAATTGGCATATTATCACAACAGACAAATGGATCCTGGACATTATAAACAGAGGCTACAGATTTCATTTTCACACACTTCCAAAAATGAGAGGCATGCCAAACCTGCCACACAATCAAAGGGCAGAGGCACAAATACAAATTTCAAAGCTCATGGACATGAAAGCTATTCAAGAGGTACCTACTCACGAACAAGGTCAAGGTTTTATTCCAGACTATTTCTGGTACCAAGGAAAGGAACCGACTGGAGACCCATTTTGGACTTATCCATCCTAAACACATTTCTACTGCATCAAAATTCAAGATGCTCACATTACAGCAGCTTCTTCCCATGCTGGGCAAGGAGTTTTGGCTGGTAACTTTGGACCTCAAGGAGGCATACCTGCATGTCCCAATCAGACAAAGCTGCAGAAGATACCTCAGATTTCTTGCAGGTTCAATCCACTATCAATTCTCTGCATTGCCCTTTGGCTTATCTACTGCGCCCAGAGTATTCACGAAATGCCTGGCATCAGTAATTGCCTACTGCAGACTTCAAGGGATACAAATTTACCCTTATTTGGACGACTGCCTGATCCAAGCGGACAGCAAGCACATACTTCTGGAACATCTGGCTCATGTAACACGGTTATTGAATTCTCTGGTATACACAGTCAACAAAGAGAAATCCAGGCTAACACCATCTCAGAAAATAACTTTCCTGGGTGCCAACTTGGACACAAACACCCAGATGGCCTATCTCACGCCAGAAAAACAGGGGCAACTAACTCAGTATTTCAAAATACTAGCAAATTGTACCAGGCTCACTGCAAGGAAAATCCTGCAGGCTCTGGGCTTCATGGCATCTTGCATTCTTTTAATCCCATGTGCAAAGTTGCACATGAGGAAACTTCAATGGTACCTAAAAAACCTATGGTCTCAACACAGCCACAGTCTGGAAACAATAATACCATGTTTGCAAAAGGAATTTCTATGGTGGGCCCAAGCATGTCAAACAAACACAGGTCTTCCATTCTGCAAGCCTCAAGCAAATCAAGTCATCACAACAGACGCCTCAGACTACGCCTGGGGGGCGCACATGACAGACAGGTGCATTCAGGGCAAATGGTCCCAAAAGGAAAAGCACCTTCACGTCAATCAAAAAGAAATGCTAGCAGTGATAAATGCAATTACAGCTTTCAAGGACCTCCTGCATCCAGGGCAGTTATTGATAAGAACAGACAACACCACAGTAATGTGGTACATAAACAAACAAGGAGGAACACATTCATACCCCCTGTGCAGACTAGCCATGTCACTTTGGAACTTGGCTCTGGAATGGCAAATCGAACTTCAAGCACAGTACTTGCCAGGTTTGGAAAACACGCTGGCAGACAATCTAAGCAGAAATATGACAGACCCACACGAATGGAAGTTGCATCCTCAAGTGTTTACAAAGATAATCCAAGCGTGGGGAAGGCCAGACATAGATCTCTTCGCCTCCCACAAGAATCATCAGTTGGAAAAGTTCTGTTCAAGGACCTTTCATCCAAAGGCCTGGAGAGTGGATGCCCTTTCTTTCAGTTGGGCAGCATGGACAGTTTATGCTTTCCCACCTTTGCCTCTTCTGCCCAAGGTGCTCCTGAAAGCAAGAGCAGACAGACCGAAGATGATACTGATTGCTCCAGACTGGCCAAGACAACACTGGTACCCACTCCTGAGGAGCCTAACGCATACTCCTCCCTGGTCCCTACCTCTAATGCCTCTTCTACTGACTCAGCACAGCTACAAAACTCTTCACAGTCAGCTGAAAACACTCAATCTCGCTGCATGGAAATTTCCTTAACACCACAACAGACCCTACTCTCCAAAGAGGTGCAGGATGTCATTTTGGAGGCCAGAAGGCCATGTACTAGAAAGGCTTACTCCGCAAAATGGAAACGGTTTTGCTCTTGGAATGAGAAAAAAGGCCAGAATCCTAGAAAACTGAATTTGCCTCAGATATTACAGTATCTAGCTGAGCTGTTGAACAGTGGACTTTCATTTTCCTCCATAAAAATTCATGCCTCGGCCATTTCTGCAGAATTCAACACTGATCCACCCTTATTCTCTCACCCACTCTTAAGACAGTTCCTCAGAGGGGCTAAGAATATAAGACCTCCAAGGAAACAACCAATACCAGCCTGGGATCTTAATTACATTCTAGAAAATTTAACATTGCCTCCTTTTGAACCAGCTGCCTCAACAGATTTGCAATATTTGTCCTGGAAAACAGCTTTCCTTCTGGCCATTACCTCAGCTCGTAGGGTTTCGGAACTACAAGCCCTCATGACTGTGCAGCCCTTTCTCATCTTCCATCAGGACAGGGTTTCCCTTCGAACCAACCCATCTTTTATGCCTAAAGTGGTATCCAGGGTAGCTTTAAATCAAGCCATACACTTACCTACCTTTTACCCCAATCCTCAAAACGAAGGGGAAAGGCTGCTACACTCCTTAGACATCCATAGACAGCTACGTTATTATTTGGACAGAACAAAGCCTTTCAGGAAATCAGAACAACTTTCTGTGTCCTATGCTGTAGGAGCTCAAGGGAAGACAGTTACCAAACAGAGAATTTCAAAATGGATAGGCCACTGCATACAGTTTTGTTACTCCTTTCATGGAAAATCTGTCCCTACAGGCATCAGATCCCACTCCACCAGGGCCACAGCTACCTCTACAGCCTTCCTCAGAGGAGTCCCTACCAAAGATATTTTGGAGGCAGCCACTTGGAGTTCTGTGCACCAAACATTACCACCTGCCTTTATACTCCAAAACTAGAGCAGGCTTTGCCACTGCTGTGTTGCAGGGCATTCTGGCTCATCCCAGTTCCACCTAGTGCCTACCACCCTGTGCGTAGCTTTGGGATTCTACCCATCTGTGATTACTGCAGCTGTATGCACGATGAACATAGTACAGTTTTGTACCTACCATAAATGTAGATGTTCGAGTGCTAATACAGCTGCAGTACAGGTTTCCCTCCCTCCTTCCCCTCTTGGTAAAGGCCTAGGGGCTAACCCCTCCTCATACAACCTGATAGGGTTATCCTTCTATGGTATATTTGCTTGCAACTACTGATTTCTGATTATATTGCATTGCATGAATATATATGTAATGTATGTATTGCCTTCCTTCTGGGGGCACCTGACATCTGGGGCAAGAAAGACTGAAGAAAATGGCGTCGGCTGTGTCTTGTATACTCCTGTTGCACTGACGTCAGGAAAGAAAGCGACAACAACCAACGCCGGACCTAGACTTTGGAATTCGGCCGACCGAGGACCCGCCTAACGGCAGAGAACCCATCTGTGATTACTGCAGCTGTATTAGCACTCGAACATCTACATTTATGGTAGGTACAAAACTGTACTTTCCTCAGAGGGGCCAAAAACAAAAGACCACCTAGGAGAGCCCCAACTCCAGCCTGGGACCTTAATTTTGTATTGGAAAAGCTCACTCTTCCCCCTTTTGAGCCAACTGCAAATGCAGAGTTAAAATTCCTTTCTTGGTAAACAGTTTTCCTTTTAGCAATCACTTCAGCAAGAAGGGTATCTGAATTACAGGCCCTTATGGCAGTGGAGACTTTCATCATCTTTCATGCAGACAGGGTGTCCCTCAGGACCAATCCCTCTTTCATGTCCAAGGTGGTATCCAGTGTGGCTTTTAATCAGTCCATTCATTTGCCAACCTTCTTTTCTAATCCACAGAACAAAGGGGAACGGATACTGCACTCCTTAGATGTGCACAGACAACTTAGATTTTACTTGGACAGGACTAAACCTCAAAGGAAATCTGAACAACTGCTGGTGGCATTTGTGGCATTTGCTGCATGGGCAGAGGGGAAGGCTATTTCAAAGCAAACCCTTTCTAAGTGGATAGGCCATTGCATTCATTTCTGCTATAAGCACAATGGAAAACCTATCCCACAGGGGATTAGATCCCATTCAACCAGGACTGCATCTACCTCTACAGCCTTTCTCAGAGGTGTCCCTACCAGAGCCATCCTAAAAGTTTCTACCTGGAGTTCTGTACATACTTTCACCAAGCATTACCTTTTGCCAATGTTCTCTAAATCCAGAGATGGCTTTGCCACTGCAGTCTTGCAGGGCCTTATAGCTGGTCCTAATGCTATCTAAATTCCACCTCCCATCCTTAGCTTTGGGAATCTACCCAAATGTGATGACTGCAACAGTGAAACACGAAGAACATTGTACAGTTGTGTACACTTACCATAAATGTAGATGCTTGAGTGTATTCATTGTTGCAGTCCTGGTTACCCTCCCTCCAGCCCCCTGACTTCCTTTGGCTATACCTCTATTCTCCTTTACTATACTTAAGCTTTTTGGTGTATTTGCTTTTTTGTTGGAGGTATAACTTTGTGTGTATATGTGTGTGTATGTATATACATATATATATATATATATATATATATATATATATATATATTTATAAAATTGCTTCACATTGAGGGGTACCTGACATCTGAGGCAAGAAAAACTGATGTAATGGTGTCGGCTGCATGCTTTATACCTCTGACTACCTGATGACGTCACGGAAGATGAGACAGCAACCGATGCAGGACCCAAGGCTTTGATAATCGGGCTGACTGAGGGCTACTGCAAGCAGATAACCCAAATGTGATGAGTGCAATAGTGAATACACTCTAACATCTACATCTGTGGTAAGTGTAAATAACTGTACTTTTTGCAGACTGGATGCCCATGTGATGATAGCCCCCCCCCCCGCCCCAAAATAAGAAAGTTGAGCCCTTCTTCATCCTCTTCTAGTCTCTTCTCCCCCTTCAGTCTGCTTCTGCTAGGGAGCTTATGGTGTTTGGTTTAGAGGATTAAGGAGCTGTTAACAACCTGTTTCCTACGGGTCCAGTGGTGCAGGATTTGATTTCTTCAGCCTGCATTGCCTAACTGTGTGACTCTGAGCAAGTCACTTAGAGACACCACTCCTGGGCTGAATCTGGAAAAGGGTCCATGGAGATCAGTGCTCTAGCTAGGACAACAAATGCAAATAAAATAAATTCTGAGAATCCTGGGATACATGGCAGCAACCATTCATACGGCATCATTTGCCAAACTACACCTGAGAAAGGTGTAAAAGGAGCATGGGCAAGAAAAAGTGATCTGATATGGTGCAGTATTTATGCAAAGAGAAAAATCAAACTAATCTGTACAAAAAAAAACAGCAATATTTGATGCGAAATTCAAGCAAAGGCATTTGGATATGGAAAATTTCACACTACAAAAAAATAAGAAAAGAAAAAAAAGGAAATGTACAACAGAGGATTAGTAAGGTAAAAGTTAAGAAAATAGAAAATGAATTCATGGATTATCTGCAAAGTGAAGGTGTAAGTGTAGAAAATCCAGAACAGGTAAAGCCACAATGTGATGGAACATGGAGTTCCCAGATTAAGAAGCAGCAAGTGGAGCAAGAGGTATCTGAAGAAGTATGGGCATGGGAAAGAAAGAGAAATCTGGTATGGTGTGATGTCTATGCAAAGAAGAAAGCAAAACTAATGGGGAAAAAAATTGGCACCAAAGATATTTGAAGAGAAAGGGTCTATATTATAAACACAAACGCTTACCTTATCAAATCCCTAAACATCGACCCGTCCTCTTCGAACTGCATAAACACCAAACGCCCTAAACCGCGAAATTCAAAACATCGAACTGTCATACTTGTCCCACCTCACCGCCCGCTACATACTACCTACACAAACAAACTAAATAAACAACATACATACACTAACCAAACCCTACTTCTAACCCTAAACTAAGGCCTACTTCTAACCCTACACTAAATCTTACATATACCACTAAGTATGCACTTAACATAACCGCACCCTAACCCTAAGGTCCGTAACTATCGCACACTTACCTTAAAAAACTAAACCCAAACAAACTAAACAATCCACACACATACACTTAACAAAACCCTACACTAAATCTAACATACACTACCATCTGTGTACTTACCTTAACCCGCACCCTAACCCTAAGGTCCGTGACTATCGCACACTTACTTTACGGAGCTATACCGTACCGCAGAAGGACAGCCATGAAGATTCGATGTTTCCGGTTTCGCTTTTCTGGATGTTCGATGTTTTCGCAGTTCGATAAGGACGGGTCGATGTTTAGGGATTTCATAAAGTAAGCGTTCGAGTTACTAATATAGTCCCGAAGAAAAATACAGGCAAATGCACATAGACATGGAAATTTTCACAGTACAAAAAAATAAGAAAACAAAGGGGATAAGTAGAAAAGAGGTTTTAGTAAGAAATAAGTTGAACAAATAGAAACTGCAGTTGTAGGTTATTTGCAGTCTGAAAGATTTAGTGTAGAAAATCCATCATACTGTGGCATTACCTGTGACGGAGCAGTGAGTCTACAGGTGAAGTGGGAGACATCTGAAGAACTGTGACATGGTGATGCTCCTGAGCCTTCTGTAAGAGACCGGTACAGAAGTTCAGTTGATGTTGCTCAGTAAGGGAAGGAGCAGGAAATGGTGACAACTGATGCAGGCAATGTTGTGAAGTAAAGGGCAATAAGTTCCCATATGAAGGAGCAGCAGAAAAAAACAGCTTGTATATGAAGAGACTATGCCACAGAAAGATGTTCTTGAACTTTCTTTAGAAAACTCACAGGAAATGGAAAGCAAAGAATATGCTCTCATTCAAGAAGAAAATAATCTAAGGGAAGAGCTGCTTGATTTAATACAGCTGGATAGACTTAAGATCAATGAAGGAAATAGATTACAGAAAGTAAATAAGACCCAAAATGTTAGTTTGGTAAAACAGATGAACAAAATAATTAAGACGATTAAGAGATATTCATGTGATAGAACAAAAATAGAGAATATATTACTGTGCAACTAAATTAATAACAGTCTTACTACACTAAGGGAAGAGGCAAAATGCCACCATAGAAGCATCAAAGAGAGAAAATGTAAAGAAATCAAGACCATTTAGAGCTATTAGAAGAATGTAGAAGAAAGAACAAATAATCAAAAATACTTGGAAAGACGCACAGTATCAAAACTGATCAGGATCGTGTCATACATTATTACAAATATTTAAACTAAAAATATCAGCACAGGCAGAAAAACTTAGAAGATATGCAGATAAATATAAATCCAAAAGTACAAAATAACCAAGTCATTGATAACACCCCCCCCCCAAAAAAAATATAAAGAACATAGAAATTAAGTAAAAGGAGTAGCAACACCTCCAAAAAAAGAAGTTTACGTATTCTGAAGAAGTGCAAGTTCATCATATAGATCACTGCTGCGGTGTATCTTGCCAACACAAGCTTCCAAGCTTCAGGGCACCTTCTTTGCACTCAAACTGTCAGGTAGCTTGAGCTAAGTTGATTAAAAGGCAAGTTTGGGTGCAAAGCTCTTCAGAGCTTTACTGCCATCGAAGGGTATGCGCCTTCAAGCCGTTTTCTTAATTTGATGATGTTCTTCGTGTTTCACTGTTGCAGTATCACACTTGGGTTATCTGCCTGCAGGTAGCCCTCAGTCAGCCCAAATATCAGAGACTTAGTATTTCTGCATCTGTTGCTGTCGCTCCAGGTCTGACGTCAGGTCGTCGGGGGTATAAAAACAGGCAGCCAACGCCATTAAATCAGTCTTTCTTGCCGAGAAACCCGTAGCAGTTCGCACGAGTGCCGGTCCACAGTTACCTGAGTTTTCATTATCGAATTGAATTATCCTGAAGTCTTCTAAAGCCAAGTACCCCATTAGTGATCCTTTTTTTTTGCTCTAACTGATGTCAGAAAAAAACAATTGTCTTGCCTGTGGAAAGCAAATACCACACAGAGATTTTCATTCTTACTGCGTCACCTGTTTAGGCCCAGACAATGACGTCCCCTGCTGTCGGTTTTGTGCCTTGTTCAATGCCCGAACTGTTCGTCGTCAGGGCTCTTTTTGTTGTTAAATACTTTCGTTCTCTATCTCCATATTCCGAAATGGCTTTGGTAAGCTGTCCAACTATCAATCTACTAAAAAAAGTAAGGATAAAGACAGAAACAGACCGCACGGGTCCAAAGCTGCTGATGATGCTTCCGTTAAGCTAGTCGACAGTTCGCCGTTACTCAGTGAGGTGCTTTTGCGGCCCCTGATGCATGCTTCAGTGCATTCGCTGGCCTGTACTGAGATGCGTTCGGAGTCCGGTATGCCGCAAGACTCTTTTTTGCAACCTGCAGATGTCTCTACCCTGGATGGGTCCAGAGCCGCTGAGCAGGCACTGGCTTCTGAGGAAGATGTTTATCGTGTTTCACTGTTGCAGTCATTATTCTTGGGTTATCCTGCTGGCAGGCTACCCGCAGTCAGCCTGAATTCCAAAGTCCTGGTCCAATGTCGGTTGCTGTCGCCTCTTCCCTGACGTCAGTGCGCCAGGGGTATAAAAGATGCAGCCGACGCCATTTTCTTCAGTCTTTCTTGCCTCGCAGTGCCCGAAGCAAAAGCAGTTCACAAGTGCCGGTCCGCCGACTCCTGAGATTTTCAAATCCGAATTTCAGAACCGAAGTCTTCATTAAAGCTAATTACCCCGTTAGGGAAACTTTTTTTCTTGCTCCAGACCGATGTCAGAAAAAGTTAACAATTGTATTTCTTGTGGGAAGCAAATACCTTATAAGGATTTTCACTCTTACTGTATTCCTTGCCTAGGCCCTGACCACAACGTTGCTAGCTGTCGGTTTTGTGCTAGATTTAACCAACACACTATTAAGCGTCGGTTCGATTTTACATTTCATTATTTTGGCCAAAGGTTTAATTATATAATGCCGTCAGAACAGCCGATGACCGGAGTTTACAAAAAACGTAAGGACAAGGAAAAGGATAGGCATCCGAGGTCCAAAACCGACGACGAGGCCTCCACTAGGCCAGTCACCAGTTCGCCGGCTCTCAGTGAGGCGCTTTTGCAGCCCCTGGCGCCCACTACCTCAGAGCCACAGGCTGCTTCTGACTCTCACGTGGAGCCGACTGGGCCTCTGGATACTCAAGGTATTGGACACTTGGAAATCATTCCCTCAGATGGGTCCAGAGCCGTTGAGCAGGCATCAGCTTCTGAGGGTGTCTTCAGACCTACACAGTTATATATTAAACCATCTTCAGCTCTAAAGACAAAGAAACAAGTACAGCATTCTCCTACTCAGACTACAATGCCTAAAAAACAGATGCTTAAAATGGCCGAAGATCTAATTACTTTGATCAGGAGTTCCCATCCCCCTCCTGATAAGAGGCCTAGGCAAGAGACAGAATATGATTCTTCTGATCAGGTTTCTATTTCCTCTGATTCCTCTTCAGAACAGGATTATTCCATTCCTCCATATGAGGATTCTGATGCTGACGAATCCATTCCTTCAGCCTCTCCTCCTGAGGATTATTCTTTTGGGGAAACACTGCATACCATGAGAGAGCATTTCCACTGGGGAAAGCCAAGATTACTCAGAATCTAAGAAAAGACTCTGAGACTTCCTGCTATTACCTCAGCACAGACCCCTTGCTATTCCACCTGTTCTAGACATTGTAGATGATGTATTTTCAGAGTCTGGCCTGTCTCCAGACTCTTTACCTCCTGCACCTGCTAAGCCTGACAGATACTACAGGGTCCCAGACTCTCATAAATTCCTATATAAAAACCCTGCTGCTGACCCAGAAACTATATCTCAGGGTCCCAAAGGGGTCCAAGCTTCCACTGCAAAAAAAACCCTGTCCCCTCTGATAGGGATTCTAGGGCACTGGACAGATGGGGGAAAAAGTTTACACTTCTGCTACCTTGGCTGTAAGGGCTTTAAATTGTCAGTTTCATATGCTTAAATATCAGCAATACTTAATGTCACTGCTTTAACAGAAAATGTTGACAAATTCTGAATGTTCGGAGAATAAGGAAATGCAGGATTTATTGCATGCAACTGAACAAGTGGGAAAGCATACTTTGCAATATGGTTATGACTGATGCAGGGCTGCTGTTACAGGTTCTGTTATTAGAAGGCATGCTTGGTTAAAGGAACAGAATCTATCTGATCATGTTAATGCAAAATTATTAGATGCCCCATTACATGATACTTTGTTTGGTGCTAAAGCAGAAGAGATGTTGAAGAAAATGGAGGATAAAGCGAAATCCATGCAGACAGTTAAGGATTTTTTACAGGTACAGCCACCCAGATTTAGCAGGAACTGGCCTTCCAAAAATTGGTCCTTTCCAGTGTCAGACAGGCCACAAAGAAGCAGATACAGACGTCCCAGAGGCAGATCTCAGCCCCAAGGCTCATACAGGCATAATCAATGGGGTGCTCCTACCTCCAAAAGTGGAGAAGACAAATCACATCCTTACAGGAAACAGTCCCAATGACTTTCCTCTGCCAGATCCAAGCACTTTTCTTTTGGCAGCCTCCTTAGGGGGAAAACTAGCACTTTTTTCACCAAACTGGCAAAAGATTACCCAAGACAAATGGGTCTTAAACATAGTGTCCCAGGGCTACAGGTTCCATTTTCACACCCTACCAAGGGCAAAAGGTATGCCAGACCTGCCACACAATCAATGGACAGAGGCACAAAAGCAAATTACAGCCCTCATGGACATGGGGGCCATTCAACAAGTACCACAACAAGAGCTGGGGCAAGGATTTTACTCGAGACTTTTCTTGGTGCCCAGAAAGGACAAAACCTGGAGACCAATACTGGACCTGTCTATACTAAACATGTTTCTGGAGGTTCCAAAATTCAACATGTTGACTCTACAGCAGCTACTGCCCTTGCTGGGCAAGAAGGCTTGGCTCGTAACTTTGGACCTAAAAGAGGCATACCTGCATGTCCCAATCAGACAATCTTGCAGAAGATGCCTCAGATTCATAGCTGCCTCAATGCACTACCAATTCTCTGCACTGCCCTTTGGCTTATCCACTGTGCCCAGGGTCTTCACAAAATACCTGGCACTAGTACTTGCATTTTGCAGACAAAGAGGAATTCAAATATATCCCTACTTGGATGATTGCCATATTCAGGCAGAGAACAAAGACATTCTTCTAAAGCATCTGGCGTTTGTAAAAAGATTACTAATTTGCCTAGGGTACACAGTAAACAAAAATAAATCAAAACTAGTACCCTGTCAAGAGATAATATTCCTGGGTGCAAGCTTAAATACAACTGCCCAGATGGCTTATCTCAGTCCAGACAAACAAAAGCAACTGACTTTTTACTTCAAAAACTTGGCAACAAAGACCCAGTTATCTGCAAGGAAAATCCTGCAGGCCTTGGGCTTCATGGCATCCTGCATCATACTAATTCCATATGCCAGACTGCATATGAGGAAACTACAATGGTATCTAAAAAGTGTTTGGACTCAGCATTGCCACAGCCTGGAGACAGTAATTACCCTTATTCCCTGCCTGCAACCGGAGTTTCGATGGTGGGCACAGGCCTGTCACCACAACAAGGGTCTACCATTCACCTTACTCGCAGCCAGACAGACAATGACAACGAATGCATCAGATTAGGCCTGTGGGCCACATATGGCAGGAAAATGTATTCAGTGCACATGGCCTGCAAGCCAGATGCATCTTCATATCAATCAAAAAGAGATGCTAGCTGTTCAGAATGCCCTGACAGCTTTCAATGACCTACTTCATCCAGGACAGTTACTGATAAAGACGGACAATACTACGGTCATGTGGTACATAAGCAAGCAGGGAGGCACACATTCCTACCCCCTCTGCAGACAAGCAATGACCTTGTGGGGCACAGCATTAATTTACCAAGTTCACCTGCAAGCACAATTCCTGCCAGGAAAAACAAATACTCTGGCAGACTAACTAAGCAGAAACCTCATGGATCCCCACGAGTGGAAACTGGATCCACAAGTCTTCAGCATGATAACAAGGAAATGGGGATGCCCAGACATAGATCTATTTGCCTCCCCTCTCAACTGCCAATTACAGAGATTTTGCACAAGGATTTATCACAAACAAGCATGGAGAGTGGACGCCCTATCCTTCATCTGGAAAAACCTAACAGTATATGGCTTTCCTCCACTGCCTCTCCTTCCCAAGGTACTCCTAAATGTCAGACAAGAGAAGCCAAAAATGATACTGATTGCACCAGACAGGCCACGCCAGCACTGGTACCGAATACTAAAGAGCTTGTCTCAAGGTCCAGCATGGATATTGCCTCAAACTTCCCACTTGCTGACCCAACAAAACAATCAGATCCTGCACAGTCAACTCAGGACCTTAAATGTGGCAGCATGGCGGATAATGTAGCCATTCAAAACACTCCTCTTTCAAAAGCTGGTATGGATGTCATCTTGGAGGCCAGGAGGCCCAGTACCAGAAAATCTAATGCAGAAAAATGGAAGAGATTCTGTGCTTGGAACCAGGAACAAGGCATTGACACGTATGTTCCAAATATTCCTCAGATTTTACAATACCTCACTGAGATGCTGGACTAAGGCCTTTCCTTTTCATCAATTAAGATTCATACCTCTGCCATTTCAGCCCATTACAATACGGAACCTCCTATCTTTTCTCATCCTTTAATAAGGCAGTACCTCAGAGGGGCCAAAAACATAAGGCCTCCAAGGAGAGCACCAATACTTGCATGGGACCTCAGTTATGTCTTGGAAAAACTCACTCTGCCTCCCTTTGAACCAGCCTCAACAGCTGATATAAAATTCTTATCCTGGAAAACAGCTCTGCTCCTAGCAATTACTTCTGCAAGACGAGTCTTGGAGTTGCAAGCACTCATGGCTGTGAAACCTTTTATCATTTTTCATCCAGACATGGTTTCTCTGAGGACAAACCCAATATTTATGCTTAAGGTGGTGTCCAGTGTTGCCCTCAACCAAACCATTCACTTGCCCACCTTTTATCCAAACCCACAGAACAAGGGTGAGAAAATTCTGCATTCTTTGGACATACACAGGCAGCTACGCTTCTACTAGGTCAGAACTAAAGCTTTCAGAAGGACTGAGCAACTTTGTGTCATATGCTGCAGGATCACAAGGAAAGGCTATCTTAAAACAGACTATTTCTGAATGGATAGGTCATTGCATCAGTTTCTGCTATTCCCAACATGGCAAGTCAGTGCCTAAGGGCATTAGGCCTCATTCTACCAGAGCAGTAGCCACTTCAGCAGCCTTCCTCAGAGGAGTCCCAACCAAAGACATCTTAGAGGCTGCAACGTGGAGTTCAGTGCACACTTTTACAAAGCACTACCACTTACCTCTTTACTCTAAATCCAGAGCAGGCTTTGCCACTGCAGTGCTGCAGGACCTCATAGCCTCTCCTAATCCTATTTAGCTCAACCACCCATTCTCAGCTTTGGGATTCAACCCAAGAGTAATGACTGCAACAGTGCAACACAATGAACATAGTACAGTTGTGTACCTACCATACATGTAGATGTTAGAGTGTATTCACTGTTGCTGTCCAGGTTACCCTCCCCCCGTCCCCCTTTCTTTTGCTGGGGTTTATCTGTACTTCTCTATTCTTTACAACCTTTGTGGTGCATTTGCTTGTAGATGAAGGAAATGTTTACAAACTGCATGTATGTTTATTTGCATAATATATTAAGTCTACCCTTTTTGGGGCACCTGACATCTGGGGCAAGAAAAACTGAAGAAAATGGCATCGGCTGCATCTTTTATACCCCTGGTGCACTGACATCAGGGAAGAGGCGACAGCAACCGATGCCGGACCAGGACTTTGGAATTCAGGCCGACTGCGGGTAGCTTGCCAGCAGGATAACCCAAGAGTAATGACTGCAACAGTGATTAGATAACATATACATTTATGGTAGGTACACAACTGTACTTTCTTTGCACTACCGATATTCGACACAGACTACTTCTTTTACGTCTTCAGTTCTGTCTAAAACTACCGAGTTTCTAAGGCCAAGAGTACGTGCTACGCCTAAAAAAACGACGACCCAAAAACATGATTATCTTCCTTGCCACAACATCACATGCTTAAAATGGCAGAAGAGCTTGTTATGTTGATTAGGGGAAGTCCGCCTTCCCCTGCTATGAGTAAAAGAGACCTGTACCCAGCTGCTTTAACAGACCATGAGTCTGACTTTGAGGTATCTGATTATGAAGACATGCCTTTATCTGCTTATGAGGATTCAGATGCAGAGGAATATATTTCCCCTGCTTCTCCTCCAGAGGATTTTTCTTTTGGTGAAACCTTACATACGAGAGCATTTCCACTGGGAATGCCAAGACTATCCTCAGTCCAAAAAGAGAATTTCTAGACTTGCCACAACATAGGTCTTTAGCAAGAACCCCAGTCCTGGATGTTGTGGATGTTGTCTTTATGGAATCAAGTTCAACTCCTGATACTTTACCCCCTGCTCCTAGGAAACCAAACAGGTTCTACAGAGTACCTGACTCTCTCAAATTCCTTTTCAGAAATCATACTGCTAACCCAGAGGTCATCTCCCAGGGGCCTAAAAGTATCAAAGCAACTACAGCTAAGAATCCCACCCATTCGGACAGAGACTCCAGAGCTTTAGACAGATGGGGTAAGAAAGTATACACCTCTGCACCTCTAGCCATTAGGCCTTTGAATTTCCAGTTTCAAATGCTGAAGTACCAACAACATGTTATGGAACTTATTAAGCAAAAAATAGCTACTTTTACGGACTGTGCAGAAAATAAAGAATTACAAGAGCGTATGCATTCTGCAAGCCAAGTCAGCAAGCATACATTGCAATGAGGCTTTGATGCCCTAGAAGTATCTTCCAGGGCAGCAGTCACTGATTCTGTACTGAGAAGGCATGCTTGGCTTAAGGAGAAAACCTTGCTGGACCATGTCAAATCAAAATTACTAGACACTCCTTTGAATATCTGTTTGGCACCAAAGCAGAAGAGGTTCTAAAAAAGATGGAAGAAAAAGTTAAATCTATGCAGACAGTCAAAGATTTCTTGTAAGTACAGCCTCCTAGATTCAGTAGGTATTGCCCCTGGAAACCTTGGTCCTTTCCAGCCCCCTCAAGGCCATCTCAAACTTGACCCAGGGGAAACAGACCCCCCCCCCCCCAGACTACAGTCTCTGGGTATGCTGAGATCTAAGCAATGGAGTGCCTCCACTTCAAAAACAGGGAGTGCTAAGCCACCCCCTTACGGGAAGAATTCCCAATGACTTCTCAACTCCACTACCCACCTCTGTCCAACTGCTTGTGCCCCTAGGAGGAAAACTTGCCCCATCATGCAAAAAACTGGACTTCATCACCAAAGACCAGTGGGATGTCCTTCAAGAATGCAACTGCAGTCATAACATATGGGTTGTCCTGCCTCAGGCAGCCCTTGGTCGGCCGGATTCCAAAGTCTGGGTCCGGCGTCAGCTGGTGTCGCCTCCTCTCCGACGTCAGAACGGCTGGAGTATAAAGGCATCGGCCGACACCATATTCTTCAGTCTTTCTTGCCGCTCGGTGCCCGAAGCAGAAGCAGTTCGCAAGTGCCGGTCAGTCAGCTCCTGTGTTTTCAGTACCGAAGTCATCTAAAAGCTAAGTACCCCGTTGGGGAACATTTTTTCTTGCCTCAGCCGATGTCAGAACAAATTGAGAAAGTTAATAATTGTTTGTCTTGTGGTAAACAAATACCTCATAAGGACTTCCATTCTTATTGCCTCCCTTGCCTGGGCCCAGACCACGACGTCTCGGCCTGTGCTGCCTGTGCTTGCTTTTAATAAGCGCACTCTCAGGCGCCGGGCAGAATTTGCCGAAGACTTTTTCGGCGAATCTTTCGCTTATATCATGCCATCGGAACAACCGACAACTCAATCTACCAAAAAACGAAAGGACCGGGACCGACATCCTCGGCCCGCGTCCTCCACCGATACTCCTCCTAAACCCTCCACGAGTACTTCGGTCCCTTCGGAAGTGGTAATTCAACCGCTCCAGGCCAACGACACAGCGTTGACACGTCCTTCGGTCTCGGAGTCTACACCGGTGCCGGTTGTTGATTTTCCTCCAGAAACCGAAGTTCTGGATCGTCCCGACACCTTTCCTGTGGACAAGGTTACTCCTGCACGTGGGGCAGCTAGGCCTCCTGTATCCATGTCCATCAAGGCCTTTGCACGTGCTAAGGCCGCCAGCCAGGCCAAGGCCCATCCTAAACCTACTGCCCAGGCCCCTTCTTCTGATAAACAGATCATGTCTCTTGCTGCAGATCTTATTTCTCTTATCAGGGGGTCTCAGCCTCATCCAGACAGAGGTTCTCAGCCGCCTGCAGAGAAAAGACCCAGAACTGAGCAGGCCGACAACCTCTCTTCAGATGAAGCCTCTGGGGATTCTGAGCATTCAGATACCCAAGAAGAATCCTTCCAGGCCTATGAGGACTCTGATGCTGAGGAATCAATTCCCTCTGCCTCTCCTCCAGAGGATTTTTTTCGGTGAAGTCCTACACTCTATGAGGGAGCATTTTAAATGGCAGGGTCAGGAATTCTCTGATTCCAGGAAAAGGCTACGTACCTTCCTCAAGCTACCCCAGCACAGACCTTTAGCTATCCCTCCAGTTATGGATGTCCTGGATGATGTTTTCTCTGACTCCAGTGCTAACCCTGATTCTCTCCCTCCTGCTCCTGTCAAGCCAGGCAGATATTATAGGGTCCCTGACACCCACAAACATCTCTTTAAGGCCCATTCTGTGGATCTAGAAACTATTTCACAGGGCCCCAAGGGAGTGGCTACTTCCACAGCCAAGAATCCACTGCCAGCGAATAGGGAAGCTAGGTCCCTGGAGAGATGGGGTAAAAAAGTTTATACCTCTACCACCCTGGCCATGAGGTCACTTAACTGCCTTTTTCATATGTTTCAGTACCAGGATTTTTTACTGGATGATTTACAGAAAAAGCTAGCCTCTCCTGAGCCTATTGATAGAAAGGCATTGCAGGATCTAGTACATAACGCTCAGCAGGTTAGCAATCATTTTCTTCAGTGTGGTTATGATGCATTGGAGGCTTCATGTAGGGCAGCTATGACTGGGGCTGTTATATGTAGACATGCTTGGTTAAAAGAACAGCCACTGCCAGACCATGTTAAAGTAAAGTTACTTGATGCACCTCTGGAAAAACAGAAGCTTTTTGGTGCTAATGCACAAGATGTGTTGAAGTCCATTGAGGAAAAAGCTAAATCAGTACAGACAGTCAAAGATTTCCTCCAGGTTCAGCCACCCAGATTCAGCAGGAATTGGCCTTCAAAGAATTGGTCCTTTCCAGACACTGACAAGTTTCAAAGGGGAAAAAACAGGCGTGCCCGAGGTAGAGGGCAATACCGAGGCTCCTACAGGGGCCGCCAATGGCAACCACCAAATCAAAGAAGTGGCGCAGACAGTCCAGCTACACCACAAGGACAACCACAATGACTTGACTTTCATGCCGTCTACAAAGGCTCAGAGAAGCACCTTTGGGCGGAAAATTATCCTTATTCTCAAAAAACTGGCATATCTTAACCAAGGACAACTGGATTCTGGATTTAATAGACAAAGGTTACAGATTCCACTTCCATACTTTACCAATAAGACAAGGCATGCCAAACCTGCTACTTCATCAAAGGGCAGAGGCACTCATTCAAGTTTCAAAGCTGTTAAATATAAAAGCAATACAAAAGGTCCCTCCACAGGAACAAGGCCAGGGATTTTATTCAAGACTGTTCCTTGTTCCAAGAAAGGAAAACAAATGGAGGCCTATACTGGACTTGACTACTCTAAATACTTATCTCATTGTGCCAAAGTTCAAAATGCTGACGTTGCAGCAACTCCTTCCCATGCTGGGCAAGGGGTCTTGGCTGGTCACTCTGGACCTCAAGGAAGCATACCTGCATGTCCCAGTCAGACAAAGCTGCAGAAGATACCTCAGAGTTCTTGCAGGGACAGAGCATTATCAATTCTCAGCATTGCCGTTTGGCTTATCTACTGCGCCCAGAGTGTTCACAAAATGCCTGGCATCGGTAGTGGCACACTGCAGACTTCAGGGGATTCAAATATACCCCTACCTGGACGACTGCCTCATACAAGCAGACAACAAACAAACCTTGATAGCAAACTTGGACTATGTCATTCAATTACTACTGGCCTTGGGATACACAGTCAACATTCAGAAATCAAGACTTCTGCCATCCCAACAAATTATTTTCCTAGGAGCCAAACTGGACACAGAAACCCAAATGGCTTATCTCAGAGGAAAAACAACAGCAGTTACCAGAGTACTTCAAAGGCCTAGCAAAGCTCTCCCAGCAGACTGCAAGGAAAATCCTGCAGGCCCTGGGGTTCATGGCATCTTGCATTCTTCTGATACCTTTGGCAAGACTTCATATGAGAAAGCTGCAATGGTACTTAAAAAGCTTATGGTCCCAACACAGCCAAAGCCTAGAGGACGTAATCCCACTCATTCCATGTCTGCAAAGAGAATTTTTGTGGTGGGCTCAAGCAAGTCAGTTAAACAAAGGCATGTCTTTCAACAAACCTCAAGCAGGTCAAATGATTACAACAGACGCCTCAGACCATGGTGGAACATGGAGGGCAGATGCATTCAAGGTCAATGGACACCAAGGGAAAAGCATCTGCACATAAACCAAAAAGAGATGTTGGCAGTGATACATGCAATCGAGACTTTCGAAAAATCACTTCAACAAGGACATTTGCTAATAAGGACAGACAACACCACTGTTATGTGGTATATAAACAAGCAGGGAGGCACTCATTCTTATCCCCTCTGCAGACTAACAATGATTCTCTGGGAGAAATCCCTAAGTCTGAAGATACATTTGCAATCCCAGTTTGTGCCAGGCAAGGACAATGTACTGGCGGACAAGCTGAGCAGAAATTTCTTGGATCCACACGAATGGATGCTGCATCCTCACATTTTCTCACAAATAACAAGGACATGGGGAAGACCGGACATAGATCTCTTTGCTTCTCACACGAATCATCACCTGGAAAAGTTCTGTACAAGGACCCACCATCCTCTAGCCTGGAAAACGGATGCTCTCTCCTTCAGCTGGAATTCCCTAACAATTTATGCATTCCCTCCTCTACCACTGCTGACCAAGGTGATACTGAAGATCAAAGCAGAACAACCAACAGGCATTTTGATAGCTCCAGACTGGCCAAGGCAGCACTGGTACCCATTGCTGTTGAGCATCTCGGACCAAACCGTGGCCTCTGCCCCTATGGCCTCTGCTTCTAGCACAACACAATTACAGGACTGTTCATCAAAACCTGAAAACATTGCATCTGACAGCCTGGAGGATACCATAACTCCTTCCGATATCTCTCTTTCCAAAAAAGTTCAAGAGATCTTACTGGAAGCATGCAGACCTTCCACCAGAAAAACCTATTCAGCCAAGTGGAAGACATTCGTCATCTGGAATGCTAACAGGGGTCAGGATACAACAGTATTGAGTATACCTCAGATATTGGAATACTTGGCAGAAATGTTTCATACTGGTCTCTCATATTCTTCCATAAAGATTCATGCCTCAGCAATCTCGGCAAAATACAATTGTGATCCACCTGTGTTTTCACATCCTTTGCTAAGACAGTTCCTAAGAGGGATAAATAATATCAAACCTCCCAGGAAACCGCCAGTACCTGCATGGGACCTCAATTTCGTCTTGGAAAAATTAATGCTTCCTCCCTTTGAACCAGCAGCAACTTCAGAAATGCAATTTCTCTCATGGAAAACGGTTTTCCTATTGGCAATCACATCAGCAAGAAGAGTCTCGGAGATACAGGCGCTCATGGCAGTACCTCCTTTTCTCATTTTTCATCAGGACAGAGTTTCTCTCAGAACCAATCCTTCATTCATGCCAAAAGTAATTTCCAGGGTGTCTCTCAATCAAGCCATTCACCTGCCTACTTTCTTCCCCAATCCTCAAAACAGGGGGGGAAGCACCGCTGCATACTTTGGACATACACAGACAACTACGCTACTACTTGGACAGAACTAAGGCCACCAGAAAGTCTGACCAACTGTTTGTAGCCTATGCTGCTGGAGTACAAGGAAAAGCAATCTCCAAACAAACAATTTCCAAATGGATTGGACACTGCATCAGATTCTGCTATTCTTTTCATGGAAAAGGTGTGCCAACCAATATTAGGCCATACTCCACCAGAGCTATAGCCACATCCACAGCTTTTCTAAGAGGAGTGGCTACAAAGGACATTCTAGAGGCTGCTACATGGAGCTCCGTGCATACATTTACCAAGCACTACAACCTGCCTTTATACTCCAGATCCCGAGCAGGCTTTGCTTCGGCAGTCCTGCAGGGCATTTTAGCTACACCATCACTTTCTTAGTTCCAACCACCCCCAGCTTGGCTATGGTATTCAACCCATATGTTATGACTGCAGTTGCATTCTTGAAGGACATAGTACAGTTTTGTACCTACCATAAATGACCATAAATGTAGATGTCCGATAGATATGCAACTGCAGTAGGATTTTCCCACCCTCCTACCCCTCTGCAACCTTCTTTATGGGTCCACTACCCCTATTCCTATTAGCTGGGGTATCTCCTATAGTGTATCTGTTTATTACTGTTGTGCATGTCTGGAATTGTTTATCCATTCACCAAATTTAGCCTTCCTAGGAGGGCACCTGGCATCTGGGGCAAGAAACACTAAAGAAGATGCTGTCGGCTGATGCCTTTATACTCCAGCCGTTCTGACGTCGGAGAGGAGGCGACACCAGTCGACGCCGGACCCAGACTTTGGAATCCGGCCGACCGAGGGCTGCCTGAGGCAGGACAACCCATATGTTATGACTGCAGTTGCATATCTATCGGACATCTACATTTATGGTAGGTACAAAACTGTACTTTTTCAACATTATATCCCAGGGGTGCAAATTTGACTTCCACTCACTGCCAACCTCAGAAGGGTTCCCAGACTTTCCTCCAAACCAGTGGGCAGAGGCACAAAACCAAGTTCAATCCCTGCTCTCCATAAGGGCAATTCAACCTGTACCTGCAGTTCAGGTAGGTCAAGGGTTCTATTCCAGACTTTTCCTGGTACCCAGAAAAGAGGGCACTTGGCGCTCAATCCCAGATCTTTCCATCCTAAACACCTTCCTGGTGGTACCAAAATTCAAAATGCTTACCCTGCAGTAGCTTCTTCACAGGTGATGACTACAACAGCGAATACACTCGAACATCTACATTTATGGTAAGTGTACACAACTGTACTTTCTGGGACTGTGGGTGGAGACAAGAAGTCTGAAAGCAGGCTCAGAAAATTTAGGAATATCTGCTTCAAAAGGAAGCAAAGCATACTTGGGCATTCTGTATATTAGACGTAAGGGCATTCTGTATATTAGACGTAAAGGAAGTTGTCAGTGTCTGGAAAGATACGTAAATGAACACTATTGGACTTGACCGCTATTGAACTGCAGAGTACTGAAGTTAAAGCAATCATCACTCTAAGCTGGAAGAGGATGAAAACACTGTGGACACATGAATTACATAAGAAGTTCCTGGACATGGGGAGCAAATAACAGAAACTGACTTGAATGATGAAAAGGAGGGGAGTGGAAAAATGAGAAAGTTGAGGAAAGAGGTATTAGAATATTATACTAGTAAATATAATACCAGGAGGAAGGGGAGGATGCAACCAAGGGGGGAAGGATAGGGATAGCTAAGGAAATGAATCATCTAACCACTATTTAGATGTGGTGTGCCATGTACAAGGACTGCATTGAATGTGATGTACTGTATCGTGTTAATACAGTTAAAAAAATCTCCATGCGCCTTGCTTTGTTTGGACATTTTTTTTTTCTTTTTTTAAATAAATAAAACATTCTTTCAACATTTACATTGAACCAATCTGTTCAGTTACCAGTCTTCATCCCAAGCAGGAAAACAGAGTGGGAAAACTGTTGTACTTCATGAATGTGTATATTGAAATAAAATTCTACAAGGTAGTATAAAATGCATTGTAAATAATGACCATGTGTCCCTCTTTTGCATGCTAAACAGGGGTTCCCAACCTCATCACACACCTAATTCAATGGGTGGGCTCACTGCTTTGGTAGATATGGCAGAACATTAATAAAGGTAATTAAAGACCACTTAACAATTATGGGTGTCACTTTTGCTAAAATTTGTCAAGGATACCTCAGCAGAGCACTTCTGTGAAGCTACCATTTGGAATTATGAGCATTACAAGCTGAACAAGTAATCTAATTGTAGAGCTGAATTTGGAAGGGCAATCATACAGGGCAGTTTTTAATAACTGTTTATTATTATATTTGTCGTGAGTAGCACAAAATATTGTGCCTTGACTGTGATCAAGGAGACTTCAATTCCAGTAACAGATGTGAGCACAGGGGGTGGTGATAGGGGGGAGGGGGATATGGATCAGCCAATGATCTTTTGGTCTCTTCCCTGTAGTTTCAGGGTTTTAGTTATACCCGGTACTGTCACTGGATAGTGAAGGCTGAATTTCCTGTAGTTATTTATGCTGCTTCATTAGCTGACAGCTCTAGTAGTGGTGAAGCAGTGACACAGCTATCATATGAGTGAGAGCATGGTGTGACGTGCTTAGTTGGCACTACACTCTCATCCTTCCTGGGAGGGTAGTTAATTCCCCTGTCATTTAATTAAAATGCTGTACACTGCAGCATTATAACATCCCTTTCTCATCTCTTGCCTTGATACAAGTGGTGACATTACAGTAAGTAGTATCAGTAGAGATATCCTTCCTGAAGAGGGAGGACCCAAGGTGGCTTCATCAGGGTCTTCTGGTTCCCATGTGATAGAATGAGTGGATGTGGGATGAGGTGGGCAGTGAATGTGAAGGTCACAAAAATGTTCTGCATGGTAGGTAAAGTGGTGTTTGCTACCTTTGTCATATTTCAGAACTTCTCCCTGATGTAGAATAGCATAATTTTGTAAGAATATTTATTCTGACTGAGAAAATACTCTCTCTCTGGTCATTTGTTGAAAAACCTTGATTTAAGCTGCAAACATGGTTCTCTTTGCAAATCCAGCTCTGCTCAAAAATAAACGTAGTGCTATTTGCACCTAAACCAGGCACAATGTTTCTAATGCCTAATACTGTAACAACCTGGGCATACCCACTGCTTCAGTCTGTTAGAAAGTTAATATTACATTTCAGATTCAGCTTCCATCAAAAAAGGTATGGTCTGTACAGCTACTGGGTTGATTTACTGGTTGAGTTAAAATGTGATTGGCATGTGTCTTCTAAATTCATGGCATCAATAACTCGGGTACAGAAACAGCGTGGTAAGATTCAAGCTTTAAGCATTGATGACAAATGACAGTGCTGTATTATAAACTGTTGGATTTGGTTTCAAACCTCTGTCAATGCTATTTCACAGAAATCTGTCATCCAGTCAAATGTAGATTCTGTACCCTGTTTTTTTTTCCAAACCATGCTTTTGTGCATTTAAAATTACTCCCATTATGATTGCAAGAGGTATTTGTTTGCTTTAGGTATACGGTCCCTAGACGTAGTGGTTTCACTTATAACCTTATCTCTACAAACTTGTTAAAGGTTTTGTTTAAATTGTTTGCCTTATTCAGTAGAGAGGCATATCTCAACCATTGTAAAATTGCTTTTCTACACATAAACCTAATGTATATTCTTTAAACACAATGTCTTATGTCATTGACTAAGCATTAAATGGTCACCCATCTGGACTGCATGGTAACAAATGAGCTCAAGTATGATGTTCATAGGTTCATAGGTTCATACTAGGCTATCTGCCTTACGCCACCCCTTTAGTATGGGGAACTATACCCATTATTTTGCTGTGCCTCTGATGTGTAACAGGTCTGATGGTCGGCAGGCATAGGGGCAAAAAGAACCTTGGGAAAAGCAAAACAGGTTTTACCAGCTGTAGCCTACTTTTTTTTTTTACGTCCTGGACAGTCCTGTTAGACTTGACTCTTTTTGTGAATGATTTTTACCAGGAACTGATTTTAACTATGGATGCTGTTAAAACATGCAAATTTTCTGTTGATTGTGGTAATGAGGTTGAGGTCTCTGGAGCGTACGGTGTGGAAGGATTGGGATTTCTTTAGATGTAGCATTGCTAACAGAGCTGGGTCAGACATGGCTTTGTAAGGCAAGCAGAAATCGCCTCTTAGTAGACAATATGAGACAGAGAATGGCTGGAGTTTTTGAGTCAGTTTGTGTAGGACATATGTTTAAGGCCTAAGATCCTCTAGGTGAGGTACTTTTGTGGCATTTCCAGCTGTTGCACATGTCTAGTGAGGTACATGCCAAATGGGGCATTATACTCTATGATTGACCTAATGAAGGAATAGTAGAGGGAGATTGACCTCCTTCTTCCTGGATGCAAAACCCTTGGTAATGAGACGTGCTACATAGAAGGGCTTCCTAACCACAGTGGCAATGTGGTGGTCGATGGAGAGGTTGCTGTCAACATTCTGAAGTGGAGTCTAAAAACATAAAATGGTTTCACTATCAGTCTGGGATTACTAAAAGGAGTATTAATGTCCCTGGCAACAACTGTAAAATATATGGAGAAACTAAAAATTTTGAATAATGGTTCAATTTGTAAATTAAACAAATACGTGAAAAGAGTGCAGCCTTGCCCACTACCATTTTTTATTCAAAATGAGTGTGAAATGATAACCACTTAGGCACAAGTTGAATGATCAAAATAAAAAACATGCAGCAGTTCGACAAAAGATTCAGGAAAATTTCATAAGTTCATAGGTGTTGTACTATACTAATGGCCCGGGAGCCTTTACAATACTAGCCCATACAAGTGCCCTGGTATTGTGCCGCCTGACATTAGTGCCCAGTGCCTTTATCAAGTCAAGCCACTGGAGTGATCCCTGGGGTGAACTTTCTATTTCCCATCCACTCTTCAAGATTTCTCTTGAAGAGGGCCAGTGTGGTGCTCTGCTGGACATGTATGGGAAGTCTATCCCAGAGCATGGACAGTCGCTGGGTGATGAATCTCTCTCTCTCCCGCACGTTTTGGTTATACAGTAGGAAAATGTTGTTGAGGAAATTGTAGATTAGATTAGATTAGATTAGTCCATTGACCTCTTGTATGCAGTACCGTACTAATGCAGGTAGTGATTTACACAGTGATACATTATCTTTACGCAAGCTGCTAGCTAATTGCAAATGTTTTTTATCCAGATTGTCTCCTTTCTGAAAGGAGATATTTTTTTTCTTAGCCTTCATTTTTCCATGTCAGTTGACTGTTGTAAGAGAAAATGATCAAGCCAATGTCTGTGAATGTTTTTTAGTTATGTAACAAAGTCAGTTCTTTATGATTACTGAGTAATGGTACGAAGAAATGAATAAACTGGTAAAAAAAAAAGTTTCCCGTTTACACGAGCAGCTAGGATAGGTAATACATATCTGTAGTCAGCTTAGCTGTCTTTGCAGTAGGTGTCACAATTTTAACAAATTGCTAACTACACATATCCTACATCATCTCTGTAACAACTTCTTTCTTGCGCTCTCTGTTTAAAACACAATGTATACTGGCTTTTTGTTGTGTATGAGAAGAGTCATCCAGAATGTATATTATATAATACAGTGTAAAACTGCAAACAAGTGAATTTGTTATCTTTAGCCATGTTGTCTTTTTTGAAGCATATCTGTTTCATCTTTTTTTAGAGGAGCACTTTATTTTGTCTCAAGCTGCCCTGCTGGAACAGATGAATAACCTTCTGCCAATGCTAGAGAGTGCACATATTAAAGGTACTGTAGCTGTATGTCATTGTATTTTTCATGTTTACCAGGTTGTTCAACACTACTGCATACTTCCCAACTTCCAGTCATTAAAACAGTATTTCAGAACTATTTATCCCTTGAAAGGAGAAATAAAGGATTGCTGGGGGATGACTTGCCATCTTATATGTAAAGGTTTAAAATGTAGTCTGTTAGCCATTTCTGTGCTTGGATATTGTCTGCTTTCATGGAAGTACAAGTGGAGATGTAGCTGAGAGTTTGTGTACAGATTCTTTTTCTTTAGTGCTATCTTCTAATGCAGTGGAGCCCTATTAACTGCATGCCTTTTGACCTTATTTTAGCAGCTGCAAGGAGCAAATAGGAATCATGTTTTCATTCAGATATATTTTGCAATGTGTTCTTGTAATATGGAAGTAACAAATTCTCTCTCTGTTTCAGCTGTTCCAGAGCATGCCTCCAGGCTTCATTCCCTATCTCAAGTACATATAAAGCAGCAGGTAAAGGGACTGCTATTATAATGTATTTTATTTATAAATTTGTACAAGTTTCTTGGCCAGTAATAGTTAGCCGTGTACTTCACCAGAAGATATCATTTTCTGCACCTGTTCATAGTTAAGTACTAGGCTGGCCGCCCTTGTTGGACTATTGTAAGCCTAGCTAATTTCTTCTTAGTGAGAGTCAAACCCTGTAACTTTTGTCTGTGAGATAAACACCTTAACCACTGGTCAACTCCCATCCCGTTCCTGCCACCTAAGCCTTGAATAGTCATTAAGTCAGAAATTAATGCTTGCTATTTTCAAACCATGTAACTGTAGATTGTCATAAGTTTTAGTTTGCTGGCATGCTGGAAATGGAAAGGCACATTCGTGCATGCTTTTATTTGTGCTTCACATCTGGTATAATTATATAATCGTGAAAATAAAAGTGCTTGTTGTTCTGAGATATGCCCTAGAACGTGTCACACCATGCTCTGAAAAGTGAGGTTAGTTGCTATTACGTCCTTCTCCAGAAAAGAAAAGCACTTTATAGGACAGTCTTTCCATCTGCTATTCCCCAAGACCTCCAAGATTGTTTCCAGTCCTATATTCTTGGTAGTGGCTGTAAGCATAGTGTGTCTTTGCAGTTGACAGTTATAGTTGCATGCTGTTGTGTGTTAGGGAAAGGCTAGACATTGTTTTTACAGTCTTGATGTATATCTATCTTTGTATTGTGCTTTCTTCTCCTCTCATGAGCTTCTTTCTTTGTAGAAAATGCACAAGACAAGAATGAGTAGAATTTGAAGAATGTTGTGGCATCAGAATATATTTTAGGCCTTTGCTGCTGCAGTTTCTGGTTATGAAGGTCAGAATTTTTCCTTTACACAGGGCATCGTATAGATTTATTTTCCTTCTCACTGGAGATGTTCTTCGTTTCACTGTTGCAGTCATCACACTTGGGTTATCTCCCTGCAGGTAGCCCTCAGTCGGCCCGAATACCAGAGACTTAGTATTTCTGCATTGGTTGCTGTTGCTTCAGGACTGATGTCAGGGGTATAAAAACAGGCAGCCAATGCCATTACACCTGTCTTTCTTTCCGAGGACTCCGAAGCAGAAGCAGCTCGCATGAGTGCCGGTCGGCCGCTACCTGAGTTTTCATTTCCAAACTGAGTCATCCTGAAGTCTTCTAAAGCCAAGTACCCCATTGGGGATCCTTTTTTCTTGCTCTAACCGATGTCAGAAAAAGTTAACAATTGTCTCGCCTATGGAAAGCAAATACCACACCGAGATTTCCATTCTTACTGCATCACCTGTTTAGGCCCAGACCACAACATACCTCTGTCAGTTTTGTGCTTTGCTCAACACCAGAACTATTCGTCGTCGGGCCCTTATAACTAAATACTTTCGTTGTCGATATCCATATTCCGAAATGGCTTCTGTAAGCCATCTGTCTTCCAATCTTGCGAATAAATGTAAGGATAAAGACAGAGACAGACTGCACAGGTCCAAAACTGCGGATGACGCTTCCTTTAAGCTAGTTGCCAGTTCACCGGTACTCAGTGAGATGCTTTCGCAGCCCCTGATGCCCACTTTGATGGATTTGCAGGCTGCTACAGATACCCGTTTGGAGTCCAGTATGCTGCAAGACTCTTCTTTGACTACGTTACCTGCGGATGTCTCTACCTTGGATGGGTCCAGAGCCACTGTGCAGGCACCGGCTTCTGAGGAAGTTCGTATTACTGATTTTTGACACAAACTGACTTCTTTCGCATCTTCATCTCTTTTTAAAACTACAGAGTTTCTAAGGCCAAGAGTATGAGCTATGCCTAAAAAAAAAAAAACGACGACCCCAACCCAAGTGCCTGCATCCTTGCCACAGTCTCAAATGTTTAAAATGGCAGAAGACCTGATCATGCTGATTAGGGGAAGGCAGCCTTACCCTGCTAAGAGAAAATGAAACCTGTCCCCACCAGCTGATTCAAATGCAGAGGAATCCATTCCTTCTGCTTCCCCTCCAGAGGATTTTTCTTTGGGTGAAACCCTGCATACTTTGAGACACCATTTCCACTGGGAATGCCAGGATTATCCCTAGTACAAAAAGAGACTTAGGGAATTTTTAGATTTACCATAGCACAGACCCGTAGCTATCCCTCCTGGATGTTGTGGATGATATATTTATGGAATCCAGTCTAAATCCTGATACTTTACCCCCTGCTCCAAGGAAACCAGACAGGAACTATAGAGTCCCTGACTCTCTCAAATTTATTTTCAAAAATCCTACTGCTGACCCTGAGGTCATCTCCCAAGGGCCTAAAGGGATAAAAGCAACTACAGCTAAGAATCCCACTCCTTCTGACAGAGATTTCTAAGCTTTAGACAGATGGGGTAAAAAAGTGTACACCTCTGCAACCCTCACCATTAGAGCATTGAATTGCCTGTTCCACATGCTGAAATACCAGCAACATACTATGGAACTTCTTAAGCATAAATTATCTACCTTTCCTGACTGTGCAGAAAATAATGAATTGCAGGAGTTTATGCATTCTGCAAGCCAAGTCAGCAAGCATACCCTGCAATGTGGGTTTGATGCCCTAGAAGCATCTTGCAGGGCAGCAGTCACAGGTTCTGTACTCGGAAGGCATGCTTGGCTTAAGGAGCAGACCTTGCCAGACTATGTCAAATCAAAATTACTCAACGCTCATTTGAACAAGGACCATCTGTTTGGCACCAAAGCAGAAGTGGTTTTAAAAAAGATGGAAGAAAAGGCTAACTCTATGCAGACAGTCAAAGATTTTTTGCAAGTGCAGGCTCCACGATTCAGTAGGCATTGCCCCTCGCAACATTGGTCCTTTCCAGCCCCCACAAGGCCATCTCCACCTAGACCCAGGGGAAACAGATCCCCCAGACTACAGTCTCAGGGTATGCAGAGAGCTAAGCAATGGAGTACCTCCACTTCTAAAGCAGGGAGTGCTACGGAAAGAATTCACAATGACTTCTCAACTACACTCCTCACCTCTGCCCAATTGCTCCTGTCCCTGGGAGGAAAACTTGCCCACCATGCAAAAAACTGGACCTCCATCACCAATGACTGATGGGTCATCAACATAGGATCCCATGGGTACAAATTTTATTTCCACACGCTGCCAACCCCAAAAGGGTTCCCAGACGTTCCTCCAAATCAGTGGGCAGAAACACAAAACGAAGTTCTATCCCTGCTCTCCATAAGGGCAAATCAGCCTGTTCCTGCAGAACAGATAGGCCAAGGTTTTTATTCCAGAAAGAGGGCACCTGGCACCCAATCTTAGATCTATCCATTCTAAACACCTTCCTGGTGGTACCAAATTTCAAAATGCTTACCCCTAGAGCAGCTTCTACCTATGCTGTCCAAAGATGCCTGGTTAGCCACCCTCGACCTAAAGGAAGCCTATCTGCACATCCCTATCAGGAACTCCTACAGGAAGTATCTACATTTCAGGGCAGGATTTATGCATTGTCAGATGTTCATCGTACATACAGCTGCAGTCATAACAGATGGGTTTTCCTGCCGTCAGGCGGGTCCTCGGTTGGCCGAATTCCAAAGTCTAGGTCCGGCGTCGGATGTCGTCGCTTCTTCCCTGACGTCAGTGCGACAGGGGTATAAAAGAACCAGCCGACACCATTTTCTTCAGTCTTTCTTGCCGCGCGGTGCCCGAAGCAGAAGCAGTTCGCAAGTGCCGGTCGGCCAGCTCCTGAAATTAGGAATATTTTTCAACTGAAGTCTTCTTGAAAGCTAAGTACCCCGTTGGGGAAACTTTTCTTGCCTCAGACCGATGTCAGACAAAGTTAATAATTGCATTTCATGTGGGAAGCAAATACCGCATAAGGATTTCCATTCCCTCTGTATTCCTTGCTTAGGCCCAGACCACGACGTCTCGGCCTGTCATTTTTGTGCTACATTCAACAGACACACTATTAAGCGTCGGGCGGAGTTCGCCCAACACTATTTTGGAAAAAAGTTTAATTACATTATGTCGTTGGATAATCCGACTCCAGTTTTGAGTAAAAGACGCAAAGATAAGGACCGACATACGAGGTCCGCGACTTCTACCGACACCACGCTAAAGCCGACTACTTGTGCTCCGGTTCTCAGCGAGGCGCCTACGCAGCCCCTGACTACCGATGACACTTCATTAGCGGTGTCTTCTGTGCCCGAGGTTGCAGGCTCTTCGGCCCACACCCCGACTACAGATACCGAAGCCACTCTTGGCGGGGAAACTCAGAGTTTAGACGGGCCTGCCACCTCTCTAGGTGTCTTCAGGCCTTCTTCTTCTTTTTCCATTAAGGATTTCACTAAATCTAAAGCAGCCATGCATTCCAAAAGACAAGCTCCACAGGGCCCCTCTCAAGGCCCCATGCCTAAAAAGCAGATGCTCAAAATGGCTGAGGATTTGATTACTCTTATCAGGGGATCTGAAGTAGGGAGTTCATTTGTCTGCAACCTGTGGGTCTTGGATCCGATATCGGATCCGAGCCGGCAACTTGTTTCAAGCTAATGGATCCGAGCTCCTAGCTCCTCCTCTCACCCATAATCCCCTGCTAACCCTCCATGACCTCGGATCTAGTTTGCCGCGCTTGTGGATAGCTGGATTCTTGCGAGCTCATCTAGTCTTGGCAGTTAAGTTGTTATTTTTCTGTCAACTTTCTTAATTTTTCTCAAAAATCTTTTGTGTGTAAGTGTTAGGTACCCTTTAGAGTAATATATTTTCTTTTAAGTAGATGTCCTTCAAGGATGCATCTGCAGTCCTAACATATGGGTTGTCCTGCCTCAGGCAGCCCTTCGGTCGGCCGGATTCCAAAGTCTGGGTCTGGCTTCGGCTGATGTCGCACTTCACCCGACGTCATAGCTGCTCTTTATTGGGTATAAAGGCATCAGCCGACGCCATTTTCCTCAGTCTTTCTTGCCGCGCGGTGCCCGAAGCAGAAGCTGTTCGCAAGTGCCGGTCGGTCAGATCCAGAGATTTCTACTACCGAAGACTTCTAAAAGCTAAGTACCCGTTGGGGACTCTTTCTTGCCTCAGCCGATGTCAGACAAAGTAAATAATTGTTTAACTTGTGGGAAACAAATACCTCATAAGGATTTCCACTCTTACTGCCTTCCTTGCTTAGGCCCAGACCACGACGTATCAGCTTGTCTAGCCTGTGCTTCCTTCAACCGACGGACACTTAGACGTCGGTTGGAGTTTGCAGAGGAGTTTTTTGGTCCCGCTTTTGCATACAAAATGCCGTCGAACACTCCGACTTCTCAATTAGCTAAAAAGCGCAAGGAAAAGGACCGACATTCGCGGCCCGCGGTTTCGGCTGAAACCACGGTTAGGCCAACCGCGAATGTCTCGGTTTCGGCTGAAACCGAGCCCCCATTTCTTCCTTCGGCCAAAAGCATGCTTTTGATAGCCGAGGCCTCACAGAGCATGGCTGAATCTGCTACTGAATTTACTGCTACAGAAGCAGGCACCCCGGATTTATCAGACACTATTCCTTTAGACATAACTACCCCTGCACGTGGGGCTGCTAGACCCCCTGCTTCCATGTCTATCAAGGCTTTTGCCAGGGCTAAGGCAGCTAAATCTTCTAAGGCCTTGCCTGCCAAAACTCCTTCACATAGGTCTACTTCTAGTTCCCAAATACTCAGCCTGGCTGAGGATCTCATTTCTTTGATCAGAGGATCCCAACCTCACCCAGACAGGGCCTCTCAGCTCCCTCCAGACAAGAGGCCTAGGACTGAACCACCGGAACCTGTCTCTACAGATTATTCATCGGATGACTCAGACCTTTCAGACCCTCACGAAGGCCCATATTCTCCTTATGAGGATTCTGATGCAGAAGACTCCATTCCTTCTGCTTCTCCTCCTGAAGAATTTTCCTTTGGGGAAACCTTGCATGCTATGAGGGAACACTTCCAGTGGCAGGGCCAGGATTTTTCAGATTCAAGGAAAAGGCTAAGGACCTTTTTGCACTTACCACAGCATAGGCCTTTAGCCATTCCGCCAGTACTAACAGTTGTTGATGATGCATATAATGATGCCTGCACTGCTCCTGATTCTCTTCCTCCGGCCCCTGCCAAGCCAGACAGATATTACAGGGTCCCGGACACACACTACCATTTGTATAAGGCTCCTGTTGCAGACCCTGAAACCATTTCACAGGGCCCTAAAGGAATGGCAGCTACCTCTGCCAAAAACCCTCTTCCCTCTGAAAGGGAATCTAGAGCATTAGAGAGATGGGGTAAAAAGGTTTATACTTCTGCTACTCTTTCGGCCAGGGCCTTGAACTGTCAATTTCACATGATTCAGTACCAGGAATTTTTGTTAGACCAGCTAAATAAAAAACTATCTTCTCCTGAACCTTTAGACCGCAAGTCCCTTAAGGATTTGGTACATAACTCTCAGCAGGTCAGTAACCATTTCTTAAAATGTGGCTATGATGCACTGGAGGCTTCCTTTAGATCAGCTGTGACTGGAACAGTGATTCGAAGGCATGCCTGGTTAAAAGAACAATCCTTACCAGACCATGTTAAGTCAAAACTCCTAGATGCTCCCATGGAGAAACAAAGTTTGTTTGGCTCCCCTGCACAGGAGGTTCTAAAAAAGGTGGAAGAAAAAGCAAAATCTGTCCAAACAGTCAAGTATTTCTTACAGGTCCAGCCTCCGAGGTTTAGCAGAAATTGGCCTTCGAAGAATTGGTCCTTTCCAGACAACTCCAGAGCGCAGAGAGGCAGAAATAGAGCGCAGAGAGGCAGAAATAGACGCCCAAGAGGCAGAGGTCAATCTAGGGGTGCCTACAGGGGACGTCAGTGGCAACCTACCTACCAGAGAAGTACTGCCACGGAATCAACTACAACCACTTCCACAGGGCAGACACAATGACTTGGCTCTAGTTCCGCCTACCAGGGAACAACTGGAAGCACCATTGGGCAGAAAACTAGCCTTATTCTCCGACAACTGGCATTACATTACAGGAGACAAATGGACTTTGCAAACAATAGACAAGGGCTACAGGTTTCACTTCCATACTCTACCAAAAAAGAGAGGAATGCCAAACCTACCACCAAGCCAAAAAACAGAAGCTCTAAGACAAATCAACAACTTACTAAGGATGAGAGCTATAGAAGAGGTGCCACCTATGGAACAAGGCCAAGGATTTTACTCCAGGCTTTTCCTTGTACCAAGAAAAGAAAATCAGTGGAGACCTATTCTAGATTTGTCCGCATTAAACACATACCTCATTGTTCCAAAATTCAAAATGCTGACCCTCCAGCAACTTCTTCCCATGCTGGGCAAGGAGTCTTGGCTGGTGACTCTAAATCTCAAGGAGGCGTACCTGCACGTCCCTATACGACCAGATTGCAGAAGACACCTCAGATTTCTTGCAGGATCAGAGCATTATCAATTCTCAGCATTGCCTTTTGGCTTATCTACTGCGCCCAGAGTATTCACGAAATGCCTGGCATCAGTAATTGCTCATTGCAGACTTCAGGGAATTCAGATTTACCCATACCTGGACGACTGCCTAATACAAGCGGACAACAAGGCAAAGTTAACAAAAGATTTGGAAAATGTCATACAACTGTTGCAAGCCTTGAGATACACAGTCAGCATGCAAAAGTCAAGACTAGTACCATCCCAAAGGATAACATTCTTGGGTGCAGAATTAGACACATCAACTCAGATGGTTTTTCTCACAGAAGAAAAACAAAAGCAACTACCCGTTTACTTCATGACATTAACAACACAAACTCAGCTTACTGCAAGGAAAGTCCTACAAGCCCTGGGCTACATGGCATCCTGCATAATATTGGTTCCGCATGCCAGGCTGCATATGAGAAAGCTACAGTGGTATCTAAGGAATGTATGGTCTCATCACAAGCACAGTCTAGAAGCCCAGATTCGAATAATTCCATGCCTGAAGCAAGAATTCCTGTGGTGGGCTCAGGCCTGTCAGTTGAACAGAGGCTTGCCTTTCCACAAACCACATCCAAGCCAGACCATCACCACGGACGCCTCAGACCTAGGATGGGGGGCACACATGGTGGACAAGTGTATACAAGGCCTATGGACCCAAGACCAGCTGAATCTACACATAAATCTAAAGGAGATGCTGGCAGTGAAACATGCGATCCAGGCATTCAGACCACTCCTTCAACAGGGTCATCTGCTGATAAGGACGGACAATACCACAGTCATGTGGTACATCAACAAATAGGGAGGTACACATTCATATCCTCTATGCCGGATGGCAATGGACCTGTGGAATGTGGCCCTGAACCTCAACATTCAACTTCAGGCCAGATTTGTACCAGGAAAAGAAAATTCTCTAGCAGACACCTTAAGCAGAACTACCACGGATGCTCACGAATGGATGCTGCATCCAGATATCTTCAAAGCCATAACAAAGAAATGGGGATTACCACAGATAGACCTGAGACCTGTTTGCCTCCCCACACAATCACCAATTGAAGACATTCTGCACAAGAGCATACCACCCACTTGCTTGGAGGGTGGACTCCCTTTCCTTCAGCTGGAAAAACCTGACAGCATATGCATTTCCACCTCTTCCCTTGATGTACAAAGTTCTACTGAAGATCAGAGAGGATCAACCAAGGGTAATTCTGATAGCTCCAGACTGGCCGAGGCAACATTGGTACCCACTACTGAGAAGCATGTCTCGGACACACGCATGGCATCTACCTCTATGTCCCTTACTACTAACTAAGGACAACTACAAGATCCTACATCCAAACTTGAAAACACTGCAGCTAGCTGCTTGGAATATTGCATAAAACAAAATAACCCAGGTTTATCTCAGAGGGTTAAGGACATTATCCTGGAGGCACGCAGACCCTCCACAAGGAAGACTTATTCAGCCAAGTGGAAAAGATACCTCATTTGGAGTGTAGCAAAGGGAGAAAATGTCTCATTGGCAAACATAGCACACATCCTGGAATATTTAGCAGAGCTGTTCCACAATGGCCTGTCTTACTCCTCCATTAAGATTCATGCATCAGCAATTTCAGCAGAATACAACATTGATCCTCCTGTCTTCTCTCATCCTCTATTCAGGCAGTTCTTGAGAGGAATCAAAAATGTAAAGCCTCCAAGGAAACCACCTTTACCTACATGGGATCTCAACTTTGTGCTGGCAAAGTTAACACTTCCCCCTTTTGAACCAGCAGCAACAGCAGAATTACAATTCTTGTCTTGGAAAACTGCTTTCCTGCTAGCAATTACTTCAGCAAGGAGGGTATCTGAGTTACAGGCATTAATGGCAGTACAACCCTTCCTTATATTCCATCAGGACAGAGTCTCTCTGAGAACTAACCCTACCTTTATGCCAAAAGTGGTCTCCAGAGTATCATTGAACCAAGCGATTCATTTACCTACATTCTTCCCCAACCCACAGAACAGGGGAAAGACTGCTACATACCTTGGATGTGCACAGACAATTACGCTACTATCTGGACAGAACTAAGACCAGCAGAAAAACTGACCAGCTTCTGGTAGCATATGCAACAGGAATGCAAGGAAAAGCAATTTCAAAACAGACAATCTCAAAATGGATAGGAAATTGCATTCGATTTTGCTACTCTTTTCATGGAAAGACAACTCCTGCTAATATCAGACCTCATTCCACAAGAGCTACAGCCACCACTACAGCTTTCCTACGAGGAGTGGCTACCAAAGACATTTTAGAAGCTGCTACTTGGAGCTCCGTGCATACATTTGCCAAGCATTACAATCTTCCCTTATACTCTAGATCCCGAGCAAATTTTGCAAGGGATCTTAACTACACCATCTTTATCTTAGTGCCTCCTCCCCCAGTTCAGCTATGGTATTCTACCCATATGTTAGGACTGCAGATGCATCCTTGAAGGACATAGTACAGTTTTGTACCTACCATAAATGTAGATGTCCGATAGGTATGCATCTGCAGTCAGGATTACCCTCCCTCCTTCCCCTCTGTGGTATTCCTAGGGTATTTACCCCTCTTTTAGCTAGCTGGGGGAATCTGTTATGGTGTATTTGTTTGTATATATGTATATATATATATATATATATATATATATATATATTTATTTATATTGTTTGCTCTCTACTGTTTGGAATTATTTGCATTTATCCAAATTTAGCCTTCTAGAGGGCACCTGGCATCTGGGGCAAGAAACACTGAGGAAAATGGTGTCGGCTGATGCCTTTATACCCAATAAACAGCAGCTATGACGTCGGGTGAAGTGCGACATCAGCTGAAGCCAGACCCAGACTTTGGAATCCGGCCGACCGAAGGGCTGCCTGAGGCAGGACAACCCATATGTTAGGACTGCAGATGCATAACCTATCGGACATCTACATTTATGGTAGGTACAAAACTGTACTTTTTCCCTCCCTTCGCTGGTCGTTAGAGTGTGTGTGTTGTGTTTTGGGGCCTGTGTGTGTGTGTTCCATTACTTTTCTTTAAGTATGGCTGAGGTCCCAAAAGCCATTTTTTCTAAATGTACCAAGTGTGGCCATAAGCTCTCCCCGGCTGATGGCCACACTCGTGCTTGGTGCCTTGGGGTTGAACACCTCACCTCAAGCTGTACCATTTGTGCAGCGTTCAACCCCAGGGCACTGAAAGAGCGGAGGTCGAAGCTGGTCCTGGCGGGACTTTTACCCCCGGACTCGGCTCCGGCCTCCGCTGCTCCCGTGGCTCCACCACAAGCTGTGGTTGCTGCCATTCCTGCCCCCTTCCTCCGTCCGGGACTCAAACTCCCGCTAAAGTGTCTGAGGACAGGGAGGCCAGGAGGGAGAAACGGGGGGAGAAGCACCACAAGCGGCGGGCCGAGACCTCCGTTTCGGCCCCGCCAGCTAAGCGGGCTTCTCCCTCCACTGTTTCTAGGTCTCCTCCTCCTCGGCTCCGATCCCCTTGTTTCTCCTCAGGGCCCGAGGAGGAGGAGGCCCGATCTCCATCGAGGTGGCATTCCAGGCCTGCCTCGGTGACCTCCTCGAGATCGACATTTAGTATGTCCGATGCAGACTTGGACCGGATGATGCGAAGGTTCATCCAGGCCCAGCTGCAGATGGGAGTGCTCTGCCTTCCGGGGAGATAGACACCTTTTTTCCATCCTATTGCTCCTTCTCCGACCCGCTACCTGGGTTTGGAGCGTTCGGAGCCGAGCAGCATTGGAGCTGGGGGTGGGTCGGCACCAACAGTACTTGGTACTTCGGACCTGACCCTGCCCTCGAGCCTGTCGGATCCGACCTCTCGGAGCCGTGGCCCGAGCTTCAGATCCGAGGGATTCAGTGTGCCTTCGGCTCCGTCCAGGTCAGAGTGCACTGGTCATTTGGATCCGATGGTCTCGGTGCCGGTTCCGATCCCTTCATCGGATCCGAGTGGGAACCTACTTTCGGATCCAAGAGAGAGTGGTTCCCCCTCGATGTAGTGGAGAGGGCTCTGTTGAGAGCATCCGGACCCCCGGTCCTTGTCTCGACTCCTACCTGCACTCCCTCTCTGCTGGGCCAGACTTCTATCACCTGGCCAAAGGGACAGCCTGCTTCAATGTCCCAGATGGTTCCATTGGAGCAGGATGTAGCTGGCGAGGCCTCCTCGGACAGTCCCCCAGAGGAAGTGCCCCGCAAGCATAAGTGCAAGAGGAGGCACGTGGACTCCCCTGAGTCCTTAACTGAGGACACTGACTTGGAGGAAGGGGAAGGCTCCCCAAGATCACCCCCTGAGGATGTCTCCTTTGGAGACATCACGGAGATGCTGAGGATCAGAGGTGGGTGGTCTGCCCCCAAGTCTTCCTTCGAGTCCGTGTTTCTGGAGGCATTCGAAGCAGGCCCGTCTACCTCTTGGGTGTCCCCTCCGGCAGACTCCTTAGTGGATCTCATTACCACCAGGGCGTGGAAGGATCCGGACACCGTGGAGCCAATACCAAAACGCCCGGATAGAATACTTAGCCCCCCCCCCCCAGACCGATCACACTGGAGTAAGGGCCCCCCCCCCGTAGATGCCATGTTGACGGCGGCAGCCACGAAGAGGGAATTGGCTCAGGAGAGCCCCTCAGTCCATCCACCGAGCAAGGAGTCCTGCTGGATGGACCGCTTAGGGAAGCGAGTTTTTAGTTCAGCGACCTTCTCGGTAAGGTCTCTGAACTATATGGCACATGTCATCAGGATGCAGCGGGATCTTATCAAAGAATACACTACCTCCCCTGCCGAGTCCATGTCGGCGGATGACAAACAATTGTACTCCACCCGAATGGCCACTCTGAGATCAATCTCAAATACCTCTATGTGGCTATTGTCCCATGCCACAGAGGGAGCCGCTAGGGCTAGCAGAGCAGGCCTAGTCATGAGACGTCAGGCCTGGCTCCGTCATTGTGACTTTGCGGAGCCTTTTAAAGCGTCTTTTGCGAGCCCTTTCGATGGTTCTGCCCTTTTGGCAAACGGTTCACAAGACACTTGTCCAGAGCGAGAAAGCGGAAGACGTTGTCTGCCATCGGAGTCCGCTTCTCTGCTCCCCAGCGGTCCTTTTCGAAGAACCAAAAGGGTCAGAAGAAGATGTGGTTCCGGAAATCGCAACATTCCCAACCCGCTCCGGACAACCAGTCCTTCCGTGGCAGAGGAGGACAGGGAGGATGCCGCCCCAGGGGCAGAGGGGCTCCGAGAAACTTTGGGGCCAGAGAACCTTTCTCTGAACGGCCCACGCAGCAACCCTGAAGGGTTGCCCGGCTGCTCCACTCTGGAGGCAGTCGGGGGGCGCTTCTCGAAGCACCTAGCGGCATGGGAGTCCATCACGACAGACCACTGGGTGCTTTGCATTATATCCAGAGGGTACAAAATACCATTACTCCATGTCTCCAAATTCAAAAACCTCCCCGATGTACCACCCGATCAGAGGGAGGCCGCAGCCGCAGAAATTCTGCAGCTCTTAAGAAAAAGAGCCATCCAGCCCATCCCCCAAGACCAGCTCGGATTAGGGTTCTACTCCAGGTTCTTTTTGGTGCCAAAAAAGACAGGGGACTTGAGACCGATCCTAGACCTTTCCCGCTTGAACCTGTCAGTAACCAAGGAAAAATTCCGAATGGTCACTCTTCAATCTATTCTCCCCCTTCTAAGGGAGAACAATTGGATGTGCTCTATAGACCTCAAGGATGCATACTACCACATTCTAATGGACAGACGATCCAGGAGGTTCCTCCGCTTCCGGCTGGGAGCCAGTCACTACCAGTTCCGGGTCCTTCCCTTTGGGTTCACCACAGCCCTCAGGGTGTTCACCAAGGTATTAGCAGTGATTGCGGCCCACCTGAGACTCCAGGGAATACAGGTCTTTCCGTACCTGGACGACTGGCTCCTGACTGCCCCAACAAGGCATCTACTTTGCTCAGCCAGAGATTTCTTTCTCCGCGTAGCCCCACAGTTAGGCATCACTATCAATGCCGACAAATCCCTTCTGGCCCCAACACAAGTCATAGAATTCATAGGAGCCAGAATAGACACCAGAGAGCTACGAGCCTTTCTAACTTCCGAGAGAATCTGGAATTTGCAACTCCATATGCGGGCTATCCTCCAATCAGAGACTGCAGCAGCGGAATTAGTCCTGAGGGCACTAGGCTCCATGGCGGCAGCGATTACGCTCCTTCCATGCGCCTATCTGAACATGCGGGTACTGCAATGGACACTTCTAGTGCAATGGTCTGATGTCCTTCAAGGATGCATCTGCAGTCCTTACAAATGGGTTGTCCTGTCGTCAGGCAGCCCTTCGGTCGGCCGGATTCCAAAGTCTGGGTCTGGCCTCGGCTGGTGTCGCACTTCACCCGACGTCATAGCTGCAGTTCTTCGGGTATAAAGGCATCAGCCGACGCCATTTTCCCCAGTCTTTCTTGCCACGTGGCGCCCGAAGCAGAAGCTGTTCGCAAGTGCCGGTCGGTCAGATCCAGAGATTACTACTATCGAATACTACTTCGAAGACTTCTAAAAAGCTAAGTACCCCGTTGGGGACTCTTTCTTGCCTCAGCCGATGTCAGAAAAAGTGAATAACTGTTTAACTTGTGGGGAAACAAATACCGCATAAAGATTTCCACTCTTACTGCTTACCTTGTTTAGGCCCAGACCACGACATAGCAGCTTGTCTAGCCTGTGCTTCTTTCAACCGACGGACGCTTAGACGTCGGTCGGAGTTTGCTGAACAGTTTTTCTGCTCAGATTTTGCGTACATAATGCCGTCGGATCCTCCGACTTCTCAAGTTGTTAAAAAACGCAAAGAAAAGGACCGACACTCGCGGTCCACGGTTTCGGCCGAAACCACGGTTAAGCAAACCGCGAGTGTCTCGGTTTCGGCTGAAACCGAGCAAACGGTTCTATCTTCAGCCGAATCCATGACTACTACCGAGGCCCCTTCTACCCTGGTTGAATCGGCCTTTGAAGTTCTACCTGCTACTGTGGTTTCACAAGAATTATCGGACACCATCCCTTTGGATGTTTCTACCCATGCACGTGGTGCTGCTAGGCCGCCTGCAGCCATGTCCATAAAGGCCTTTGCCAGGGCTAAAGCAGCCAAAACTTCTAAGTCTGTGCCTGTTAAGCCCCCCTCTCACAGGCCCAGTTCTAGTTCCCAAATGCTTACTCTGGCAGAGGATCTCATCTCTTTAATAAGGGGATCCCAATCTCACCCAGACAGGGCCTCTCAACCTCCAGAAAAGAGACCTAGAGCAGAGCCCCCTGAGCCAGTGTCCTCAGATGATTCTTCTGATGATACAGACAATACAGACCATCCAGAGGCTCCTTATGAAGATTCCGATGCTGAGGAATCGATTCCTTCTGCCTCTCCACCAGAGGAATTTTCCTTTGGGGAAACTTTACATGCCATGAGATAGCAATTCCAATGGCAGGGACAAGATTTCTCAGATTCAAGGAAAAGGCTTAGGACCTTTTTGCATTTACCTCAACATAGGCCTTTAGCTATACCTCCAGTTCTTCCTGTTGTGGATGATGCATTTAATGATGCTTGCACTGCTCCTGATACTTTACCTCCAGCCCCTGCTAAGCCCGATAGGTTCTACAGGGTCCCGGACACTCCTCACCATTTATACAAGGCTCCTTTTGCAGATCCCGAGACTATCTCCCAGGGGCCTAAGGCAGTAGCTTCGACCTCAGTTAAAAACCCTCTTCCTTCTGAAAGGGAATCCAGGTCCTTAGAGAGATGGGGTAAAAAAGTATACACCTCTGCTACTCTCTCAGCTAGGGCATTGAACTGTCAGTTTCATATGATCCAATACCAGGAGTTTATGCTTGATCAGTTAACTAAGAAACTGTCCTCTGATGATTCTTTAGATAAGAAATATGTTCTAGAAATAGTGCATAACATTCAGCAGGTTAGTAACCATTCCTTAAAATGCGGCTATGATGCACTGGAGGCTTCCTTTAGATCAGCCATGACTGGCACAGTAAGAAGGCATGCATGGTTGAAAGAACAGGTCTTGCCGGATCATGTTAAAGCAAAACTATTAGATGCTCCTATGGATAAGGTCAGTTTATTTGGTTCTCCTGCTCAACAGGTACTGAAGAAAATGGAAGAGAAGGCAAAATCTGTACAAACAGTGAAAGATTTCTTACAGGTTCAGCCTCCAAGGTTTAGCAGGAACTGGCCTTCCAAAAATTGGTCCTTTCCAGACTCCTCTAAAACTCAGAGAGGCAGGAATAGGCATTCAAGAGGCAGAAATCAATCCAGCGGAGGTGCCTACAGGGGACACCAGTGGCAAGGTAACAACCAACGAGGCACAGACACAACTACTACCACTGCAACAGGACAATCACAGTGACTTGGCTCTGGCACCGCCTACCAGGGAACAAATAGCAGCACCCTTAGGCGGAAAGTTAGCCTTATTTTCAAAAAACTGGCACTATATCACAAGAGACAAGTGGATTTTGCAAACTATAGACCAAGGCTACAGGTTTCATTTCCACACTTTACCAGGAAAAAGAGGAATGCCAAACCTACCACCAAATCAAAAGACAGAAGCTCTAAAACAAATAGCTCAATTAGCAAAGATGAGAGCTGTGGAAAGGGTACCATCTATGGAACAAGGCAAGGGATTTTACTCCAGACTATTCCTGGTACCAAGAAAAGAGAAAAATTGGAGGCCTATTCTCGACCTGTCCGCTTTAAACACATTCATCATTGTTCCAAAATTCAAAATGCTGACACTACAGCAACTTCTTCCCATGCTGGGCAAGGAGTATTGGCTGGTAACTCTAGATCTCAAGGAGGCATACCTGCACGTCCCCATACGACCAAATTGCAGAAGATACCTCAGATTTCTTGCAGGATCAGAGCATTAGCAATTCTCAGCATTGCCCTTTGGCTTATCTACTGCGCCCAGAGTGTTCACGAAATGCCTGGCATCAGTAATCGCTCACTGCAGGCTTCAGGGAATCCAAATATATCCATACCTGGACGACTGCCTGATACAAGCGGACAACAAAAACAAGCTAACAGAAGACTTACAAAGAGTCATTTGCTTACTACAAGCCCTGGGATACACAGTCAATATAAAAAAGTCAAGACTGATACCATCCCAAAGAATAACCTTCTTAGGTGCAGAATTGGACACAGTAAAACAGATGGCATTCCTAACTGCAGAAAAACAAGAACAACTTCCTCTCTACTTCTTGGCATTAACAAAGCAGAACAAACTAACAGCAAGGAAAGTACTGCAGGCCTTGGGCTTCATGGCATCCTGCATAATCCTGGTCCCCATGCCAGACTGCATATGAGAAAGCTACAGTGGTACCTAAAGAATTTATGGTCTCAACACAGGCACAGCTTGGAAACCGAAATACCACTAATTCCATGCCTGAAACAAGAGTTCCTATGGTGGGCTCAGGCATGCCAGTCAAACCCAGGTTTGCCCTTCCACAGCATTCAACCAAGCCAAACCATCACAACGGATGCCTCAGACCTCGGTTGGGGGGCCCACATGCTGGACAAGTGCATACAAGGCTTATGGACTCCAGATCAGCTGCACCTGCACATAAATCAAAAAGAAATGCTGGCAGTAAAACTAGCAATCCAGAATTTCAGACCATTCCTCCAAGAAGGCCAGTTGATAAGGACAGACAACACCACAGTCATGCGGTACATCAACAAACAGGGAGGCACTCATTCATATCCTCTATGCCGGATGGCACTGGACCTATGGAATATGGCTCTGAGTTACAACATTCAGTTACAAGCAATTTTTGTACCGGGAAAAGAAAACATCGTAGCAGACATATTAAGCAGAACTACCTCGGATGCTCACGAATGGATGCTACACCCGGACATCTTCAAGGTCATTACAAAGAAATGGGGACTGCCACAAATAGACCTATTCGCATCCCCACTCAATCACCAGCTCAAGAAATTCTGCACAAGGACGTACCACCCACTTGCTTGGAAGGTGGACTCTCTATCCTTCAGTTGGGAAGGCCTGACAGCATATGCATTCCCACCTCTTCCTTTGATGCACAAGGTGCTATTGAAAATCAAAGAGGAACGTCCAAGGATAATTCTGATAGCTCCAGATTGGCCAAGACAACATTGGTACCCATTACTGAGGAGCATGTCTCGGGGGAAAATGTGAACACTACCTCTGATTCCTTTGATGTTAACTCAGAGCGACTACAACATCCTGCATCCAAACCTGAAAACTCTGCAACTGACTGCCTGGAACATTACATAAGAGCAACTAACCCAGATTTATCCCAAAGGGTTAAAGACATTATCCTTGAGGCCTGCAGACCCTCAACAAGAAGGAACTATGCAGGAAAATGGAAAAGGTTTCTCATTTGGAGTACCGAGAGGGGCAAAGATGTGTCAAAGGTAGACATTGCCAACATCCTGGAGTATTTGGCAGAGCTATTCCATACAGGCCTGTCCTATTCCTCCATCAAGATACATGCATCAGCCATTTCTGCAGAATACAGCTTCGATCCCCCTGTCTTTTCGCATCCTCTACTCAGGCAGTTTCTGAGAGGAATTAAGAATGTAAAACCTCCTAGGAAACCACCATTACCAGCATGGGACTTGAACTTTGTGCTAGAAAAATTGACACTCCCCTTCGAACCAGCAGCAACAGCAGATCTTCAACACCTATCCTGGAAAACTGCTTTCCTGCTGGCAGTTACCTCAGCAAGAAGGGTTTCTGAGCTACAGGCTTTAATGGCAGTACAACCCTTCCTAATCTTCCATCAAGATAGAGTGTCCATGAGAACTAATCCTACATTTATGCCTAAGGTGGTATCCAGAGTGTCTTTAAACCAGGCAATCCACCTACCTACCTTCTTCCCAATCCACAGAACAGGGGAAAGACTGCTGCATACTTTGGATGTACATAGACAGTTACGCTACTACCTGGACAGAACCAAGGGCAATAGAAAAACTGACCAGCTTCTGGTAGCATATGCAACAGGAAGGGAAGGAAAAGCAATTTCAAACAGACAATCCCCAAGTGGATAGGAAATTGCATTAGATTCTGTTACTCCTACCATGGAAAGCAAATTCCACAGAACATAAGGCCTCATTCTACAAGGGCTACAGCCACTACCACAGCTTTCTTACGAGTGGCTACCAAGGACATTATAGAGGCTGCTACTTGGACCTCCGTGCATACATTTGCCAAGCATTATAACTTACCTTTATACTCTAGATCCCGAGCAGGGTTTGCCACTGCTGTTTTGCAAGGGATCCTAACTACACCATAATTTCTTCTTCCTCCTCCCCTAGTTTGGCTATGGTATTCTACCCATTTGTAAGGACTGCAGATGCATCCTTGAAGGACATAGTACAGTTTTGTACCTACCATAAATGTAGATGTCCGAACAGGATTGCATCTGCAGTCAGGATTACCCACCCTCCTTCCCCTCTGTGGTATTCCTAGGGTATTTGCCCACCTAATAGCTAGCTGGGGGGGATCTCTTATGGTGTATTTGTTTGTATATATGTACATACATGATTATTTTTTGTGTTTGCCTTTTACTGTTTGGAAACATTGGCATTTATCCAAAATTTAGCTATCCAAGAGGGCAACTGGCATCTGGGGCAAGAAACACTGAGGAAAATGGCGTCGGCTGATGCCTTTATACCCGAAGAACTGCAGCTATGACGTCTGGTGAAGTGCGACACCAGCCGAGGCCAGACCCAGACTTTGGAATCCGGCCGACCGAAGGGCTGCCTGACGACAGCACAACCCATTTGTAAGGACTGCAGATGCAATCCTGTTCGGACATCTACATTTATGGTAGGTACAAAACTGTACTTTCTGTCCCTTCCTCTTCTCCACCCCATTGCTATCAGCAAGGCTTGCAGGAAGGCTCTATTATGGTGGCTCCAAGCCTCGGACCTCCATACGGGCTGTCCCTTCTGCACCTCTCCCCCTCTCGCCACGGTGACCACGGACGCCTCCTGCCTCGGGTGGGGGTGGGGGGGGCATTATTCAGGCAGGACAGTCCAAGGCACGTGGAACGACACAGAGACCTCCCTGCATATCAACGTTCTGGAGATGAGAGCGGTGCTGTTCGCGTTGCAAGCACTTCAGGATCTCCTCCCCATAGGAACGATTGCAATTCAGTCGGACAACATGTTTGTTGTCTGGTATATCAACAAACAGGGGGGGAACCAGATCTTACTCTCTATGCCGCGAAGCCATGAGAGTGTGGGAATGGGCGATCTCCACCAACTGCTTTCTGATTGCAACGCACATTCTGGGACGTACCAACATCCTAGCGGACAAACTCATTCGCACCCTTCTTACCCCGTACGAGTGGTGTCTCAATCCACTAGTAGCGAAGCAGATATTCGCAATATGGGGGCAACCCTGCTGCTATCTTTTTGCGTCTCCATCAAACACCAAATGCGGCAATTTCTTCTCTCTAATCCCCCCTCCATGGGAAACTCCAAGAGACGCTCTGGTGCATGCTTGGCCACCCGGTCTACTTTATGCCTATCCTCCTCTACCCCTGATGCTACAACTCTTACAGAAAGCCTCGCAGTTGGGGAGCAGGATGATCCTCATTGCCCCATTCTGGCCTCGGCAAATTTGGTTCCCTTACCTGTGCTCTCACCTTGTGAATCTTCCTTGGATTCTAGATCCCAGTCCGGATCTCATCTCCCATCCGTTGACTCCAAACCTGGACAATCTCAAACTGACAGCTTGGTTGCTTCAGTTCCACTCCTAGTTAGGACTCCCGGTATCTCTTCACCAGTCAAAGCCATCCTTGTGGCGGTGCATAAGCCCTCCACCAGGAAAGTGTACAGCAGTAAATGGAAACGTTTCTCCATCTGGGCGGAGCATCATGATCTAGATCCTTTACGGCTCCTCTTCCGTCCATATTAGACTTCCTAACCGAACTCTTTTAGGAAGGCGCTAGTTGTTCAACTGTCAAAGTGCAATTGGCAGCCATATCACATTATCATGTGGGACATGATACAGGGCCTTTGATGTCGGCCAAGTTGTGTAAAACCTTCTTACTTAGACCCCCTATAAAAGAAGCCGTACCACCATAGGATCTTTCACTAGTTCTTCAAGCCTTGACTGCTCCACCTTTTGAACCCGCTGCTTCAGTAGATCTCAAATTCTTGTCTTGGAAAACAGCATTCCTTGTAGCCATCACTTCAGCAAAAAGAGTTTCGGAGCTTCAAGATCTTTCTGTGAAGCCTCCTTACTTGATCTTTCACCCAGACAGAGTGTACCTCAGGATCAATCCTTCTTTTCTTCCCAAGATAGCATCGGAAACCAACATAAATCCATCCATAAATTTACCGGTTTTCTTCTCTAAATATCAGAATAAGGGAGAGTACAAGCTGCACTCATCAGATGTTCAAAGGCAGCTTTGCTTTTATACTCATAGAACAGCTGGTCATAGACAATCCGACCAGCTGTTCGTTTCCTTTGCCAAATTTAATTTGGGGAACGCAATTTCAAAAGTATCTTTATCACGCTGGATTTCTCAATGTATCCTATGGGCATATCAAGTCTCTGGGAGACCCGCACTGGAAGGAGTTCGTGCACATTCCACTCGTTCCATCTCTACTTCTGCGGCCTTCAAGTCTAGAGTTCCATTGGATGATATTTGTTTGGCAGCCACTTGGGCCTCATCTCATACCTTTATTAACCACTACAAACTGGACGTGATTTCTAGAGGGAGAGCATCCTTTGGCTCTGCGGTGCTTTGCAATATCCTTCCATGATGGCCATCCAAGGTGCAGGTAGCTGGAGACTCTGTCCCACAGGTTGCTGACAAATGAACTCCCTACTTCAGATTAAGAAGTTATGTACTCGGAACTAGCAAGTGCGGATGACCCAGTACCTTCCCAGATAACGGCAGATGCTAATTTGGTAAAATACCAAGTTCAGGCTGTTGAAATGCAGCTTCAAAGATGTAGAATTAATGTCAGAAGTAGCCAACAATTTCAACAAAATAGTTCAACAAAGTAATGCAATCCAAAAAACAGCTTTGTTCCAAAGAGTAAATCACAAGCGCTTTCTCCCGTTCGTAACGGGCTTTTTCAAGTGTACCAGTTGATTTAAAAACCATGCTTATATACTGCTAAAGTCATGAAAAACCATGGTTAATTGGCTGCAGTTAATTAGATAATTATATATCTCCTTTATAAACAAATTATCATTATAGTCAACTTTTCCATATAAAATAATGCTTGAAACAGCATGTTTCACCAAGTAGTTATGTACTCACCATAACGTTCCATCTGAGTAGGTAGCTTCATTTGTCTGCAACCATCCCCCCCCTCCTTCCCCCTGGCCTTCTTCGGATCTATTTTAGTTGGATACCCATTTTTTGGGTATATATTGAGGGGCAAACTCGATCTGAGGTCATGGAGGGTTAGCAGGGGATTATGGGTGAGGGGAGGAGCTAGGAGCTCGGATCCATTAGCTTGAAACAAGTTTCCGGCTCGGATCCGATATCGGATCCAAGACCCACAGGTTGCAGACAAATGAAGCTACCTACTCAGATGGAACGTTATGGTGAGTACATAACTTCTTATTCCCAACCCCTCTCGGACAAAAGGCCCAGAGTGGAGGAAGAATACCCTTCCTCGGACCAGGCCTCCATTACTTCAGAACATTCTGAAGACCAGGAACATTCATACTCCCCTTTTGAAGATTCTGATGCAGAGGAGTCCATTCCCTCTGTCCCCCCCCCCCCCGAGGACTACTCTTTTGGGGAAACCTTGCATACCTTGAGGGAACACTTCCACTGGAAAGGCCAAGATTACTCAGACTCCAAGAAAAGGCTCAGGGATTTCCTCTTGCTCCCTCAGCACAGGCCTCTGGCTATCCCTTCTGTCTTAGACATACTAGATGATGTGTATTCAGAGGCCAGCCTCAACCCAGATGTCCTTCAAGAATGCAACTGCAGTCATAACATATGGGTTGTCCTGCCTCAGGCAGCCCTCGGTCGGCCGGATTCCAAAGTCTGGGTCCGGCGTCGGCTGGTGTCACCTCCTCTCCGACGTCAGAACGGCTGGAGTATAAAGGCATCGGCCGACACCATCTTCTTCAGTCTTTCTTGCCGCGCGGTGCCCGAAGCAGAAGCAGTTTGCAAGTGCCGGTCGGTCAGCTCCTGTGTTTTCAGTACCGAAGTCATCTAAAAGCTAAGTACCCCGTTGGGGAACATTTTTTCTTGCCTTAGCCGATGTCAGAACAAATTGAGAAAGTTAATAATTGTTTGTCTTGTGGTAAACAAATACCTCATAAGGACTTCCATTCCTATTGCCTACCTTGCCTGGGCCCAGACCACGACGTCTCGGCCTGTGCTGCCTGTGCTTGCTTTAATAAGCGCACTCTCAGGCGCCGGGCAGAATTTGCCGAAGACTTTTTGAATCTTCGCTTATATCATGCCGTCGGAACAACCGACTACTCAATCTTCCAAAAAACGAAAGGACCGGGACCGACATCCTCGGCCCGCGTCCTCCACCGATACTCCTCCTAAACCCTCCGCGAGTGCTTCGGTCCCTTCGGAAGCGGTAATTCAACCGCTCCAGGCCGACAACACAGCGTTAACTCGTCCTTTGGTTTCAGAGTCTACACCGGTGCCGGTTGTTGACTTTCCTCCAGAAACTGAAGTTCTGGATCTACCCGACACCATTCCTGTGGACAAGGTTACTCCTGAACGTGGGGCAGCTAGGCCTCCTGTATCCACGTCCATCAAGGCCTTTGCACGTGCTAAGGCTGCCAGCCAGGCCAAGGCACATCCGAACCTACTGCCCAGGCCCCTTCTTCTGATAAACGGATCATGTCTCTTGCTGCAGACCTTATTTCTCTTATCAGGGGGTCTCAGCCTCATCCAGACAGAGGTTCTCAGCCGCCTGCAGAGAAAAGGCCCAGAACTGAGCAGGCCGACAACCTCTCTTCAGATGAAGCCTCTGGGGATTCTGAGCCTTCAGATACCGAAGAAGAATCCTTCCAGGCCTATGAGGACTCTGATTCTGAGGAATGAATTCCCTCTGCCTCTCCTCCAGAGGATTTTTCCTTCGGTGAAGTCTTGCATTCTATGAGGGAGCATTTTAAATGGCAGGGTCAGGAATTCTCTGATTCCAGGAAAAGGCTACGTACCTTCCTCAAGCTACCCCAGCACAGGCCTTTAGCTATCCCTCCTGTTATGGATGTCCTGGATGATGTTTTCTCCAACTCCAGTGCTAACCCTGATTCTCTCCCTCCAGCTCCTGTCAAGCCAGACAGATATTATAGGGTCCCTGACACCCACAAACATCTCTTTAAGGCCCATTCTGTGGATCTAGAAACTATTTCACAGGGCCCCAAGGGAGTGGCTACTTCCACAGCCAAGAATCCACTGCCAGCGGATAGAGAAGCTAGGTCCCTGGAGAGATGGGGTAAAAAAGTTTATACCTCTACCACCCTGGCCATGAGGTCACTTAACTGCCTTTTCCGTATGTTTCAGTGCCAGGATTTTTTACTGGGTGATTTACAGAAAAAGCTAGCCTCTCAGAGCCTATTGATAGAAAGGCATTGCAGGATCTAGTACATAACACTCAGCAGGTTAGCAATCATTTTCTTCAGTGTGGTTATGATGCATTGGAGGCTTCATGTAGGGCAGCTATGACTGGGGCTGTTATCGTAGACATGCTTGGTTAAAAGAACAGCCACTGCCAGACCATGTTAAAGTAAAGTTACTTGATGCACCTCTGGAAAAACAGAAGCTTTTTGGTGCTAATGCACAAGATGTGTTGAAGTCCATTGAGAAAAAAGCAAAATCAGTACAGACAGTCAAAGATTTCCTCCAGGTTCAGCCACCCAGATTCAGCAGGAATTGGCCTTCAAAGAATTGGTCCTTTCCAGACACTGACAAGTTTCAAAGGGGGAAAAAACAGGCGGGCCCGAGGTAGAGGGCAATACCGAGGCTCCTACAGGGGCCACCAATGGCAACCACCAAATCAAAGAAGTGGCGCAGGCAGCCCAGCTGCACCACAAGGACAACCACGATGACTCGACTTTCATACCGCCTACAAAGGCTCAAAGAGAAGCTCCTTTGGGCGGAAAATTATCCTTATTCTCAAAAGAACTGGCATATCTTAACCAAGGACAACTGGATTCTGGATTTAATAGACAAAGGTTACAGATTCCACTTCCATACTTTACCAATAAGACAAAGCATGCCAAACCTGCCACTTCAACAAAGGGCAGAGGCACTCATTCAAGTTTCAAAGCTGTTAAATATAAAAGCAATAGAAACAGTTCCTCCACAGGAACAAGGCCAGGGATTTTATTCAAGACTGTTCCTTGTTCCAAGAAAGGAAAACAAATGGAGACCTATACTGGACTTGTCTACTCTAAATACTTATCTCATTGTGCCAAAGTTCAAAATGCTGACGTTGCAGCAACTCCCTTCCCATGCTGGGCAAGGGGTCTTGGCTGGTCACTCTGGACCTCAAGGAGGCATACCTGCATGTCCCAATCAGACAAAGCTGCAGAAGATACCTCAGATTCCTTGCAGGGACAGAGCATTATCAATTCTCAGCATTGCCGTTTAGCTTATCTACTGCGCCCAGAGTGTTCACGAAATGCCTGGCATCATTTGTGGCACACTGCAGACTCCAGGGGATTCAAATATACCCTTACCTGGACGACTGCCTCATACAAGCAGACAACAAGCAAACCTTGATAACAAACTTGGACTATGTCATTCAATTACTACAGGCCTTGGGATACACAGTCAACATTCAGAAATCAAGACTTCTGCCATCCCAACAGATTATTTTCCTAGGAGCCAAACTGGACACAAAAACACAGATGGCTTATCTCACAGAGGAAAAACAACAGCAGTTACCAGAGTACTTCAAAAGCCTAGCAAAGCTCTCCCAGCTGACTGCAAGGAAAATCCTGCAGGCCCTGGGGTTCATGGCATCTTGCATTCTTGTGATACCTTTGGCAAGACTTCATATGAGAAAGCTGCAATGGTATTTAAAAAGCTTATGGTCCCAACACAGCCAAAGCCTAGAGGACGTAATCCCACTCATTCCATGTCTGCAAAGAGAATTTTTGTGGTGGGCTCAAGCAAGTCAGTTAAACAAAGGCATGTCTTTCAACAAACCTCAAGCAGGTCAAACGATTACAACAGACGCCTCAGACCATGGATGGGGGGGGCGCACATGGAGGGAAGATACATTTAAGGCCAGTGGACACCAAGGGAAAGGCATCTGCACATAAACCAAAAAGAGATGTTGGCAGTGATACATGCAATCGAGACTTTCGAAAAATCACTTCAACAAGGACAATTGCTAATAAGGACAGACAACACCACTGTTATGTGGTATATAAACAAGCAGGGAGGTACTCATTCTTATCCCCTCTGCAGACTAACAATGATTCTCTGGGAAAAATCCCTAAGTCTGAAGATACATCTGCAATCCTCAGTTTGGGCCAGGCAAGGACAATGTACTGGCGGACAAGCTGAGCAGAAATTTCTTGGATCCACACGAATGGATGCTGCATCCCCACATTTTCTCACAAATAACAAGGACATGGGGAAGACCGGACATAGATCTCTGCTTCTCACATGAATCATCACCTGGAAAAGTTCTGTACAAGGACCCACCATCCTCTAGCCTGGAAAACAGATGCTCTCTCCTTCAGCTGGAAGTCCCTAACAATTTATGCATTTCCTCCACTACCACTGCTGTCCAAGGTGATACTGAAGATCAAAGCAGAACAACCAACAGGCATTTTGATAGCTCCAGACTGGCCAAGGCAGCACTGGTACCCATTGCTGTTGAGCATAACTCGGACCAAACCGTGGCCTCTGCCCCTATGGCCTCTGCTTCTAACACAACACAATTACAGGACGGTTCATCAAAACCTGAAAACATTGCATCTGACAGCCTGGAGGTTACCATAACTCCTTCCGATATCTCTCTTTCCAAAAAAGTTCAAGAGATCTTACTGGAAGCACGCAGACCTTCCACCAGAAAAACCTAGTCAGCCAAGTGGAAGAGATTCATCATCTGGAATGCTAGCAGGGGTCAGGATACAGCAGTATTAAGTATACCTCAGATATTGGAATACTTGGCCGAAATGTTTCATACTGGTCTCTCATATTCTTCCATAAAGATTCATGCCTCAGCAATTTCAGCAAAATAAAATTGTGATCCACCTGTGTTTTCACATCCTTTGCTAAGACAGTTCCTAAGGGGGATAAAGAATATCAAACCTCCCAGGAAACCGCCAGTACCTGCATGGGACCTCAACTTCATTTTGGAAAAATTAACTCTTCCTCCCTTTGAACCAGCAGCAACTTCAGAAATGCAATTTCTCTCATGGAAAACGGTTTTCCTATTGGCAATCACATCAGCAAGAAGAGTATCGGAGATACAGGCACTCATGGCAGTACCTCCTTTTCTCATTTTTCATCAGGACAGAGTCTCTCTCAGAACCAGTCCTTTCATGCCAAAAGTAATTTCCAGGGTGTCTCTAAATCAAGCCATTCACCTGCCTACTTTCTTCCCCAATCCTCAAAACAGGGGGGAAGCACTGCTGCATACTTTGGACATACACAGGCAACTACCCTACTACTTGGACAGAACTAAGGCCACCAGAATGTCTGACCAACTGCTTTTAGCCTGTGCTGCTGGAGTACAGGGAAAAGCAATCTCCAAGCAAACAATTTCCAAATGGATTGGACACTGCATCAGATTCTGCTATTCCTTTCATGGAAAAGGTGTGCCAGCCAATATTAGGCCACGCTCCACCAGAGCTATAGCCACATCCACAGCTTTCCTAAGGGGAGTGGCTACAAAGGACATTCTAGAGGCTGCTACATGGAGCTCCGTGCATACATTTACCAAGCACTACAACCTGCCTTTATACTCCAGATCCCGAGCAGGCTTTGCTTCGGCAGTCCCGCAGGGCATTTTAGCTACACCATCACTTTCTTAGTTCCAACCACCCCCAGCTTGGCTATGGTATTCAACCCATATGTTATGACTGCAGTTGCATTCTTGAAGGACATAGTACAGTTTTGTACCTACCATAAATGTAGATGTCCGATAGATATGCAACTGCAGTCGGATTTTCCCACCCTCCTACCCCTCTGCAACCTTTTTTATGGGTCCACTACCCCTATTAGCTGGGGGTATCTCTGTGGTGTATCTGTTTATTACTGTTGTGCATGTCTGGAATTGTTTATCCATTCACCAAATTTAGCCTTCCTAGGAGGGCACCTGGCATCTGGGGCAAGAAACACTGAAGAAGATGGCGTTGGCCGATGCCTTTATACTCCAGCCGTTCTGACGTCTGAGAGGAGGCAACACCAGCCGACGCCGGACCCAGACTTTGGAATCCGGCCGACCGAGAGCTGCCTGAGGCAGGACAACCCATATGTTATGACTGCAGTGGCATATCTATCGGACATCTACATTTATGGTAGGTACAAAGCTGTACTATTCTTTGCCTCCAGCTCCAGTCAAGCCTGACAGGTATTACCGGGTTCCTGATTCACACCAATTCCTATACAAAAGTCATGCGGCTGACCCAGAAACCATTTCACAGGGTCCCAAGGGAATTAAGGCCTCCACTGCCAAAAATCCATTACCTTCAGAGAGAGATTCCAGAGCTTTAGAAAGGTGGGGGGAAAAGGTATACACCTCGGCCACCTTAACCATAAGGGCATTAAACTGTCAGTTCCATATCTTATAAAGTATCAACAGTTTTTGTTATCTCAGTTGAAAAGTAAAATGTCGCAACCTGAACAACCAGACTTGAAGGAGTTGCAGGATTTGTTGCATAGTGCAGAGCAAGTGGGTAAACATACCTTGCAATGTGGTTTTGATGCTTTAGAGGCCTCATGTAGAGCTGCTGTTACAGGATTAGTCATACGTAGACATGCTTGGCTCAAAGAGCAAACCTTAACAGATCATGTCAAAGCTAGACTACTAGATGCACCTCTTCAAAAAGATGTATTGTTTGGTGTTAAAGCTGAGGAGGTATTAAAGAAAATGGAGGAAAAGGCAAAATCAATGCGAAAAGTGAAAGATTTCCTACAGGTACAACCTCCACGTTTCAGTAGAAATTGGCCTTCAAAAAATTGGTCCTTTCCAGCCACGGACAGACCTCAAAGAGGTAGATACAGGCGCCCGAGGGGTAGAGGGCAATCTCAAGGATCATTTAGAGGCAGACAATGGCAAGCACCTACACCAAGAGGTGGTGAGGATAGTTCACAGCCATTCAGAAAGCAGAACCAATGACTTTCCCCTTTGCATGCCAAGCAAGGCTCAATTGGCAGCACCTTTAGGCGGAAAACTGGCGTTATTTTCAAAAAAATTGGCATATTGTCACAAAAGACAAATGGATCCTGGACATTATAGACAGAGGCTACAGATTCCACTTTCACACCCTTCCAAAAATGAGAGGCATGCCAAACCTGCCACACAATCAAAGGGCAGAGGCACAAAAACAAATTTCAGATCTCATGGACATGAAAGCTATTCAAGAGGTACCTGCACAAGAACAGGGTCATGGTTTTTATTCCAGACTATTCCTAGTACCAAGGAAGGGCAAAGATTGGAGACCTATTTTGGACCTATCCATCCTAAACACATAATTACTCGTACCAAAATTCAAGATGCTCACATTACAGCAGCTTCTTCCCATGCTGGGCAAGGAGTCTTGGCTGGTAACATTGGACCTCAAGGAGGCGTACCTGCATGTCCCAATCAGACAAGATTGCAGAAGATTTCTTGCAGGTTCAACCCATTATCAATTCACTGCATTGCACTTTGGCTTATCTACTGCGCCCAGAGGGTTCACGAAATGCCTGGCATCAGTAATTGCCTTCTGCAGACTTCAAGGGATACAAATATACCCATATTTGGACGACTGCCTGATCCAAGCGGACAGCAAACACATACTTCTGAAACATCTGGCGTTTGTAATAATGTTGTTGAATTCTCTGGGATACAAAGTCAACAAAAAGAAATCAAGACTAATACCCTCTCAAACAATAATTTTCCTGGGTGCCAGCTTGAATACAAACACCCAGATGGCCTACCTCACGCCAGAGAAACAAGGGCAACTAACTCATTACTTCAGAAAACTGGCAACCTTCACCAGGCTGACTGCAAGGAAAATCCTGCAGGCTCTGGGATTCATGGCATCTTGCATCCTACTAATCCCATGTGTAAAGCTGCATATGAGGAAACTTCAATGGTACCTAAAAAAACTTATGGTCTCAACACAGCCACAGTTTGGAAACAATTATACCACTGATTCCATGTCTTCAAAAGGAATTTCTGTGGTGGGCTCAAGCATGCCAAAGAAACATAGGTCTCCCATTCTGCAAGCCACAAGTAAATCAAGTCATCACAACAGACGCCTCGGACTACGCCTGGGGGGGCGCACATGACAGATCGGTGCATTCAGGGCAAATGGTCCCAAAAAGAAAAGCACCTACACATCAATCAAAAGGAAATGCTAGCAGTAATAAATGCTATTATGGCTTTCAAAGACCTACTGCATCCAGGCCAGCTATTGATAAGGACAGACAACACCACAGTGATGTGGTACATAAACAAACAGGGAGGAACCCATTCATACCCCCTATGCAGGCTAGCCATGTCTGTTTGGAACATGGCTCTGGAATTACAAATCCAACTTCAAGCACAGTTCCTGCCAGGCAAGGAAAACACGCTGGCAGACGACCTAAGCAGAAATATGACAGATCCACACGAATGGAAGTTGCATCCTCAAGTTTTTTCAAAGATAATTCAAGCATAGGGAAGGCCAGACATAGATCTCTTTGCCACCCACAGAAATTACCAATTGACAAAATTCTGCTCAAGGACCTTTCATCCACAGGCCTGGAAAGTGGACGCACTCTCTTTCAGTTGGACAACAATGACAGATGTAATGGGATCCTATCTCGCCTACATTCATAATTGATGGGTTCAGAGCCGATCCATTGGCTCCGACTCGGCCACTATGTAGTAGAACGAAGTCTCTAATTGGCTGGGCTACCCCCTTATCCCAGAATGCACCACGCCTGCTTCCCCAGATCTCGTTTGCCGCTTTTCAAGCTAGACGTGGTCTCGACTTGGCTGGAGCTAAGTGTTTTTTTGTTACTTTTTGGTCTTTTGACCTAGGGTTTTCTTCACTAATTTAACAAACAGCTGTTTTAACAGCTTTACGTGTGTGTGTGAACCTTTTTCAGTGTGTTTGGTATTTTCTCTACTTACCGGGCAAGGCCCGTTTAAGTTAGAGGGCCCTTGCCCTTATTTGTGAGTCAATGTGTTAATTTTGTCTACTTTTAGGTTTGTTTTTCGCCCTACTGTACGTCCTGCTTTATCGGGCTAAGCCCGTTTTTGTTAGAGGGCTTCTGCCCATTTTTTTGTGTTCTGTATCTCTGGCCAGTCCCGTTTTTGAGTCAAGGGCTCGTGCCCTACTTTAAGGTTACTTTTCGTGGTAAAAAATAGTTGTGTGATAGGATGTCAAAAGAGCAGAAGTCTGGTTTTAAAAAGTGCACCAAGTGCAACTACAAGATGTCTATTACTGATAGCCATGCTGTTTGCGTATATTGTTTAGGACCGAAACATTTGCAGGAAACATGTAGTGTTTGTCATGCTTTTTCCTCTAGGGTCCTTCAAAGCGTAAAATAAATTGATCATAGGGCCTTATTAAGCCCTCCTTTGAGGAAGCTTTGGCTTCTCCTTCCTCTCCAGCTTCTAAAAAGAAAAGGTCGTCGGCTCCGACCAGTCTGTCGGAACCGACTTCCAAGAAGCATAGGTCGACCTCTTCTTCCTCGGCTCCAGTGGCTTCGGAGCCTCGGGTGGAAGGGTCTGCCTCGATACCACTTTCCTCGGCTCCATTGGTGTCGGAGCCGCAGGTTGGGGGATCGAGAGGCGAATCACCTGCTTCGGCTCCTTTGGTCTCGGAGCCGTTGGAGGTGTGCAGCTCAGACCCCCCCCCCCCAGCCCCGAAGTCCCCTTCGGCGCCAATGCTTATTCATACGGCTCTGGATCCGGTGCCTATGGTGTTGGAGCAGTTTCGGAGCCGGTCCCCTGGTCTATCGGAGCCGAGAGGAGAAGTCTCGGCCCCCATCTGTTTCCTCTAAATCCTCCAGGTTGTCAGACTCAGATTTGGACAGAGTTATCCAGAGGCTTTTCCAGTCCCCGGTTTTTGCAAAAATGGTCTCGGCTCCAGCCCACTTGGCTCCGGAGCCGGTCCCCACTTCGACACATCCGATTCCTCCTCCAACCTCCTCGGAGCCATCGGAGTCGGTGATGGTAGAGCGGAGCAGAGTTGTCCAGTCGGAACTGAGACTCCCTCTGAGCTTCTCTGTTCCGACCATCATTCCTACCCTGTCCTCGGCGTCAGGGTTGGTGCAGGACTTCCTCGGTCGGGGCCGAGGGGAACACTTTGGAACTGGTAGCTTCAGTGCCTAGTCTTCCCTTTGGAGCCTCGGCCGCAGGGATTCCCGGTACCGTCGTGCTCTCTCAGCCGGTGTCCTCCGTAGAGTCTGGAGGTCCTGCTTTTGAGGCCATGAGGAGTGCGCTGGCCATGTCCTTGCCGGCTCAGCAAGTCTCTATCTCACCGTCCCTAGACTTGGGAACTGGTGCTTCTGGTGTGCTTCATTCCCACGACAGTGGGGCCCAGAGCCTGAGGATACCCCTTGGGTTCCCTTCTCCTGGGAGGTCCTTCTGAATCCGCTTCAGATGAACCTCCAAGAAAAAAATTGTGCAAGAGGAAGCACATCGACTCCCAGGATGAGTCTATCACATCCGATACTGACCTCGATGATGCGGAGGGGTCCCCAAAATCGTCCTCGGATGACGTCTCATTCTCAGATATCCTCGAGATCCTGAGACAGAGAGGCGATTGGCAGTCCCAAACCCCTTCCGCGGAGGAGTCAGTCTTCCTCAAGGCTTTTGGGGCCCAGCCCTCCACCTCCTGGGTGTCTCCACCCTTCGATGAATTACTAGATTTAGTTTCTCGAAGGGTGTGGGAACACCCTGACTCTGTGGAACCGGTGCCCGCCAGGCCTAACAAGTTCCTCTCAGCCCCTCCTCAAAAGGAATTTTTGACTAAAGGAGTTGCAGTAGATGCGATGGTGGTGGCATCTGCCAAGCAAGACGTGGCAGAGGCTTCAACGTCTGTTCACCCTCCTAATAAGGATTCCAGGAGCATGGATAGGTACGGGAAGCGTACCCTTTCTTCAGCGGCCTTTACCCTGCGGTCGCTGAATTACCTTTGTCATTTTACCAGGCTCCAAAGGGACCTCCTCAAAGAGTTAGGTGAGTCTCTTATGGGTAATCTTCCTGAGGCGTTAGCCCAAACTTTTGGCGCCCAGATGACTACCCTATCTTCGATAGTCAACTCGTCCATGAGGCTCATCTCATATGCGGCCGAAGGGGCGAGTAGAGCAGCGGGAACAGGCGTGGCTCTTAGAACACGCCTGGTTACGCTGTGTGTCCCTTTGCGGAGGCTTTTAAGTCTTCCTTCACCGGCCCCTTTGATGGGTCCTCCTGTTTGGACCCAAGGTGAAGGACACACTGACTCGGTGCGAGCAGGAGGGCAAGACCTTGACTGCCGTGGGGCCGTTTTCCGCTCCCTCTAGACCTTACCCCAAGGCCCAGAGAGGAGGAAAATGTGGTTCAGGGAATCTCAAGGTCTTTCCCTACTCCACCGAGTGATCCCCCTCTAGAGGCAGGGGATTCAGGAAGGCGCCGCCCAGAGGTGGCAGAGGCCCCGTAACTCTGGAGACCACGATTCCTTTCATGGTCCATCCCTCGCTCCCGTCCCTGAGGCGTGGCCCGACTGAGCATCTCGAGCCAGTCGGGGGTCGTTTTGCGGAACATCCGCAGGCTTGGGAATCTATCACCAAGGATCAGTGGGTGCTCCGAACCATAACCAGAGGCTATCTCATCCCTTTCATCAAGATCCCCCCCTCTTCCTATCAGGAAAATCCCGGATGTGCCGCCCAGTCAGCGGGATCAAGCAGCGGTCGAGGTTTCAAAGCTGCTAAGAAAAGGAATCATCCAGCCTGTCCCCGCCGACTAGATCGGATCAGGAACTTACTCAAGACCATTTTTGGTGCCAAAAAAGACAGGGGACTTGAGGCCCATTTTGGACCTCAGATCATTGAATCGCTTTGTAAAAAAATCCAAATTCCGAATGGTCACCCTTCAGTCCATTCTCCCGCTATTGGAGAAGGATGTCTGGATGTGCTCCATAGATCTCAAGGACGCTTACTATCACATTCTGATAAGAGTCCAGGAGTCATTTACGCTTCTGCCTGGGAACCAGTCATTTCCAGTTCCGAGCACTGCCCTTTGGTCTCACCACAGCCCCCAGGGTGTTCACCAAGTGTCTGGCAGTAGTGACAGCTCACTTGAGAAGTCTAGGATTCCAAGTGTTTCCCTATCTAGACGACTGGCTCCTTACTGCCACCTCCAAGCATCTATTAGTTTGGGCGCTTATGACCACAGTCAATTTAGGTCATTCACTAGGAATCACGTTCAATTGGGGAAAATCTGTGCTGCAGCCGTCTCAGCGTATTACCTTTATAGGCGTAGAGTTAGACACAAGACGAATGCAGGCATTCTTGCTGGTAGAAAGGATTCAGGTCCTGCAGTCTCAGGTTCAAACCTTGTTACCCAGATCACGAGTTCAGGCCAGACTGATTCTGCAGTTATTGGGCACGATGGCCTCGACTATTCTTCTAGTCCCCTTAGCCAGGCTGCACATGAGGGTGCTGCAATGGCTACTGTCGGTTCAATGGTCCTTTCAGGAACTTCCCTTGAACCATTTGGTCCAGATTACGGAAATTTGCCGTCAGGACCTACGTTGGTGGCTGCTTCGGTCCAACCTGGACCAGGGGCGACCCTTTGCCCTTCAGCCTCCCGTCGCCACGGTGACCACGGATGCCTCCCAGATAGGGTGAGGGGGTCATTATCTGGACGGGTCTGTCCAAGGCACGTGGCAGGCTCATGAAACGCACTTGCATATCAATATCCTGGAAATGAGAGCGGTGCTACTGGTGTTGCAAGCACTTCATCATGCTCTTCCCGGGGTACTATTGCAATCCTATCCGACAACATGTCGGTAGACTGGTACATAAACAAGCAAGGCGAAACCAGGTCCTACCCTCTTTGCTGAGAGGCCATGAGAGTGTGGCATTGGGCGATTTCTACCCAGCGTTTCCAAGTGGCAACGCACATCCCGGGGAAATCCAGTGTGATTGCAGACAGGCTGAGCAGGACTCTCCTGTTGCCCCATGAGTGGTCCCTCAACGACAGGGTGACTGCAAATATCTTCGCCAAGTGGGGCCTCCCTTGTTGCGACTTGTTCGCCAGCCCTCACAATGCGAAATGCAGGGAGTTCTTCACTCTGACTCCCTCTCAGGGGTAGATTCCCAGGGACGCTATAGCTCACAGTTGGCCCCCCGGTCTACTTTACGCCTTCCCTCCGGTTCCCCTTCTCCCGAAGGTGATACAGAAGGCGATTTATCTAGGAAGCGACATGATTTTGATCGCTCCACACTGGCCTCGTCAGGCTTGGTTCCCCTTCCTTCTGAGGTTTGCGGTGGAGGGCCCATGGTTTCTGGACCTGGTGCCCGACCTGTTGACTCATCAGTTGGGACAGTCTCACCCATCCGTCAGGTCCTTGAGGTTGGCCGCTTGGTTACTCCACTTCCAACCTTAGTCAGAGATAACTCTTTTTCTCCAGACGTCATCCACATCCACATTTTGTCCTCTTCTCACAAACCTTCCACTATTAAACTGTATTCCAGCAAGTGGAAGAGGTTTGTTCTTTGGGCCCAGCAATGAGGTATAGATCCCCTTACCACCCCAGTACCTCAGGTTTTAGAATTCCTGGCTTCTTTGTTTTATTTGGGCTCTTCAGTTTCCACAATTAAAGTCCAACTGGCGGCTATCTCTAATTTTCATGTCTCCTGTGAGCCTTCCTTAATGGCAAACAGGCTTTGCAAATCTTTCCTTAAAGGAGCGTGGCTCCCATTTAATAGCCCATCCTGTGCCCCTTGGGACCTGAATATGGTTCTAGCTTCTTTAACTGCCCGCCTTTGAACCAGCAGCTACTTGTGATATAAAATTTCTATCTTGGAAAACCGCCTTTTTGGTGGCAATAACCTCTGCCAAGCAGGTCTCAGAGCTTCAGGCTCTCTGTTCTAATCCTCCTTATTTGACCTTTCACAAAGACAGAGTGTCCCTCAAGTTAAATCCCTCTTTCTTGCCCAAGGTAGCATCCCCCTTATGCATTCAACAATCCTTGGAGCTCCTGTGTTTTCCCAAATTCTCCAGTAGCGCAGAATATATTTTCCATCAGTTGGATGTTCACAGACAACTGCGTTTTTATTTAAGTAGGACCAATCAGACACAAAAGTCAGATCAGCTGTTTGTGTCCTTTGCGGAAAATAGGTTGGGTGAACCGGTGGCTAAAACCACCATAGCCAAATGGATTAAAGATTGCATCTCCTTCATTTATTCACGGTCCGGCAAAGAGCTACCTTTCCCAGTCAGGGCTCATTCTACCAGGGCAATGGCTACTTCTGTAGCATTCCACTCCAAATTATCGATAGATGATATCTGTGCGGCTACCTGGACTTCTCCACACCTTCATTTCTCATTACAAGATTGATGTGGCTTCTCGGGGTAGAGCTTCCTTTGGTTCCACAGTTCTCAGGAGTGTTTTCCAATGAGCCACCGGGATTTAGGTGCTAGGGGCTGTCCCATCAGTTATGAATGTAGGCGAGATAGGATCCCATTACATCTTTTAGTTATGTACTTACCATAACTTCAGATGTATGGGATCCATCTCGCTTACATTCATCTCTCCCTCCTTCCCCCTTCCCATTGGATTTAGAGGGAATGTTGCTACTTACTGAGTTTTTCTCTTGAAGGACTTTAGTTTGTTACAGTTGCTGGTATGTCTCTGTGTCTGGATGTAGATATGAAAGCGAACAAACAAGATCTGGGGAAGCAGGCGTGGTGCATTCTGGGATAAGGGGTAGCCCAGCCAATTAGAGACTTCATTCTACTATATAGTGGCCGAGTCGGAACCGATGGACCGGCTCCGAACCCATCAGTTATGAATGTAGGCGAGATGGATCCCATACATCCGAAGCTATGGTAAGTACATAACTAAAAGTTTATGCCTTTCCACCTCTTCCTCTGCTGCCCAAAGTTCTATTAAAAGCCAGAGCAGACAGACCAAAGATGATTCTCATTGCTCCAGACTGGCCAAGACAACACTGGTACCCACTCCTGAGGAGCCTGACGCATTCCCCACCATGGATCCTTCCTCTGATGCCTCTTCTACTGACTCAGCACAACTTCAAAACTCTTCGCAGTCAGCTGAAAACACTCAATCTGGCTGCATGGAGGATTCCTTAAATTCACAACAGACCCTACTCTCCAAGGAGGTGCAGGATGTCATTTTGGAGGCCAGAAGGCCTTCTACTAGAAAAGCCTACTCCACAAAATGGAAACGGTTTTCTGCCTGGAATCAGAAAAACGGTCAGAATCCTGAAATACTGAATTTACCTCAAATATTACAGTACCTAGCTGAGATGCTAAACAGTGGACTTTCATTCTCCTCCATCAAAATCCATGCCTCAGCCATTTCTGCAGAATACAACACTGATCCTTCTTTATTCTCTCACCCTCTCTTAAGACAGTTCCTCAGAGGGGCTAAGAATATAAAACCCCCAAGGAAGCAACCAGTACCTGCTTGGGACCTCAATTTCATTCTAAAAAACTGACCCTGCCTCCTTTTGAGCCAACTGCTTCAACAGAACTGCAATATTTGTCATGGAAAACAGCCTTCCTTTTGGCTATCACCTCAGCACGCAGGGTTTCAGAACTACAAGCCCTCATGGCTGTGCAGCCTTTCATCATTTTCCATCAGGACAGAGTTTCCTTACGAACCAACCCTTCTTTTATGCCAAAGGTAGTATCCAGGGTAGCCTTGAATCAGGCTATCCATTTACCTACCTTACCCTAATCCACAACACAAAGGGGAGAGGCTACTACATTCCTTGGACATTCACAGACAGCTCCGTTATTATTTGGACAGAACAAAGCCTTTCAGAAAATCAGAGCAACTCTTTGTGTCCTGTGCTACAGGTGCTCAAGGGAAGCCTATTTCCAAACAGACAATCTCAAAATGGATAGCCCACTGCATTCGCTTTTGTTACTCTTTTCATGGTAAAACTGTACCTACAGGCATCAGATCTCACTCCACAAGGGCCACAGCTACCTCTACAGCTTTCCTCAGGGGGGTTCCTACCAAAGATATTTTGGAAGCAGCCACTTGGAGTTCTGTACATACTTTCTCCAAGCACCATCACCTACCATTATACTCAAAATCTAGAGTGGGCTTTGCCACTGCAGTCTTGCAGGGCATCCTGGCTCCTCCTAGTTCCACTTAGTGCCTACCACCCCTTTTTTAGCTTTGGGATTCTACCCATCTGTTATGACTGCAGCTGTATGCACGATGAACATAGTACAGTTTTGTACCTACCATAAATGTAGATGTTCGAGTGCTAATACAGCTGCAGTCCAGGTTTCCCTCCCTCCTTCCCCTCTTGGGACAGGCCTAATGGCTAACACCTCCTCATACAACATGATTGGGGTATTCTTTTATGGTGTATTTGCTTGCAACTACTGTTTTTTGATGTTATTGCATTGCATTATTACATAAATTTATGTTTTGCTTCCTTCTGGGGGCACCTGACATCTGGGGCAAGAAAAACTGAAGAAAATGGTGTCTGCTGGTTCTTTTATACCCCTGTCGCACTGACATCAGGGAAGAAGCGACGACATCCGACGCCGGACCTAGACTTTGGAATTCGGCCGACCGAGGACCCGCCTGACGGCAGGAAAACCCATCTGTTATGACTGCAGCTGTATTAGCACTCGAACATCTACATTTATGGTAGGTACAAAACTGTACTTTCTCTGCACTTCCCTTTGGCTTATCCACTGCTCCCAGAGTCTTCACAAAATGCCTGGCTCCAGTCATTGCCTATTGCAGACAGAGAAAGATTCAAATATACCCATACTTGGACGACTGCCTGATTCAGGCAGCAGTCAGGAAAAGCTGTTGCAATACCTTACATTTGTAAAGGACCTTCTAACCTCCCTGGAGTACACTATCAACGAAAACAAAACTAATCCCCACTCAAAAGATTGTATTCCTGGGAGCGCTTGGACACTATCCCAGATAGCATTCTTTACTCCAGAAAAACAGGCCTATCTGACAGGCTACTTCACTCAAATGGCCACCAGAATGGCCACCAGAACCCAGCTGACAGCAAGGAAAATCCTGCAGGCTCTA